>NW_020442313.1:604353-628469 GCF_000699045.2 Agrilus planipennis
ATCAACTCAAAATTCTTTATTTACTACAAAAAAATAGGAATATATATATAATTAAAATTAAAATAAAATTAGTGTGACTTCTGTTGTTGTAGATTAGATGACAAATAACTTATGTTAAAGTTGTAAGATGTTACTTTTAACAGAATGCATGCTGAACTGGAGTCATATGTCAAACGGTTTCTGAAAATCAATCACAGAAACAAATTCTTCAGTAACTTTTGGTCTTCGTGTGGTTTCTCATGTATTTCTAAATTGTTATACTTTTTAAGTTTGGAAAATACTTGTAGTTTCTTCTGATAATATCGTTCTTGAAAACTGGCAGTTTAGCCATAATAGTGCGAATGACATCTATCATGACGATAATTGTTTTATTTAGAATTATGAAGATTTACTTTTAAATTATTTGACGTGACGTGCCCAAAATATTGCGTTGCGTGCCAGTAATGGCACGCGTGCCTTTGGTTCGCCATCCCTGACTTAATAGTAGTGCATCCCGTCCATATTGAAACGTATATCTGTACTATCACAAATGGCAAGAATTGTTTTTTTTTAAATCAAATTTCGCCCTAAAATAAAGAAAAATGTTATTGCGAAGTATACGTTTAGCAACATTTTGAGGACAAGAAATTAAAGCCCCCCAATTGTAAAACCTGTGAGACATAGCTTCCCAAATATTAACGAATCGATTCGTAATTTAAAATATTTATACGAAATAACAATGAGCTCCCCTTTATCCGAGAGACTTGAGAGGTGACTAAGTATGCTGTGCATGACTTAGTTGAAAAAAAAAACATGCTTTTTATATGGGCTCTATATGACACCATAAAATGTTTGGAAAAATTGCATAGTTTTGAAAAATATCATAAATAAACCTAATTTAGTTTGATATAAAAATTATTGCATCATCTTTTTTCCTCTTTTGTTATCAGACAGATAGCCTACACACAGAAAACGTTTAAGATAGTACCTACATCTATATTTTTCCAATATACATAGATAGATAGCTTTATTAAAAACATTTGATTTTATATATACAAAGTGCATTTACTAATTTTGTTAGTAGGTACATATTAATTTTACGAATTAAATATTTTTATTCTTCTCGCTTTTCTGCTATTTTTCTTCTCCATAATATTTTTCTTATCCTTTTTAGACCATCCTTTCCTTCCATTTGAATTTTTTTATACCATTTCCAGTTATTCCACATGTCTCAAAAATATGTTCGAGCGTCCTGATTCCAGTTTACACAGCCTGCATATTTTCTTCCCTTCTTCTTCCTAGTACCTAGCCGTCCTATTCTCACTTCCCAGTGTGACTCTTGTTGCTAAAACTAATTCGTTTTCACTCTTTGCTATTTTATCATTCAAACAATTTGTTTTTACTCCCTTTCATTCCATATTTTCTTGTATTCCAGTGCGAATTTTAAGTTTTTCATGTTTTCTCTTTTCTTTTACTTATCGATGTCTTTAAATAAATTTTCCAACTGTTTCTATACATTTCTGTCTTTTTCCATCTGTAGTGCATGATCGCCCATCCCCATTCCATTAAAAAATTTCTTCTTACCTTTTTCCATATGGTTTTTTTTTTTTTTTTAGTTTGAATATTCAATATATTATTTTTAACTTCAATTCGTTCTTTTAGTAATATGTTGCCTTCTGAATTTAACACTTTTTCTTCGTACTTTAAAAGCTCCTTTTGAATATTTTATAACCAATTTTTTTATTTTCGATTCTCTGTACAATAATAGAAACGTTCTTTTTTTCCAACTCTCTTTCAAATTTCTTTCTCCTATTCCCCGAACCTATCCCATTACCCCTATTACTTTTTTCCTCAGTTTTTTTATGATTCCATCTACTCAATTATTTGTTTCCAGTACGAATCCAAAATAATTGAACTGTGTTACTTCTTCGATTATTTTTCCAACCAACTAAAATTCTAATTCCTTCNTTATTGAATTTTAGCATCATTTCTTTCAACCCTCTTGTTCTACTGCACTTAATATATTTTATAAGTTTGCAAATAATGTCTCAAAAATTGCCGTGCTTAGTGGGAAACCTTATTCCATCTTCCATTGCAATTTTTTTCGATTTTTCGTCGTCGACTTCCAATATAATTTTTCATTATTTTGGAGCGGAAATTGGGCCTTATCGATTTTTGAACATTTGTTCTATAAATAAGAAATTAATAATGAGCCTTTATTTTCCAGTGAAAAGTAAACTCATAGATCGGAAAGAGTCTTTCAATGAAACAATTACCGTTTTTCTTTTTAATTTTAGAATGAATGGGAAACGAGGCCAGTGTTGTTTATCGGTACGATCAGGATCTGCCGAAGCACGTACATACGTAAATATTAAGAAAACCATTTTTCTTTTGGCAAACAGAGAAATTATTATTCTATTAATTTTCCGAGTTTGTTTTAAAAAAACCGCTGTTTTGCTATATTTATAGAAGCCGGTCGGCGGCAAGTTCATTCAGTACATACCAACAATCTTTTAATGACAACTTAACGACTTTAAGTAGCTATTTTAGATTTATAAAATAAATATTCAATCAATATATGTGCACACACACGTTTTAAGATAAAAATACACCGCGCCCAGTTGATTAACCTAAACAAACAGATTAGTTTTTGAACATGAATAAACCATTTAAAACACCTGGAATTTTTTCAAATTTCATTGAGGATATTTTCTATTTTCATCAAAAACTTCATTTATGTACACTTATGGGCAAAGGAATTCAGTTTTACTCTGGTGCCTCATGACTCTACAGTCTAGACTCTAGAGCAGCGGTTCCAAAAAAGTATTTCCCGCGGGGTTCTCTGGAAGGATCACAAGGGGTTCTGCGAGTTCGATCGTTTTTTGTCGTAATAAAAATATACAACATTCAGCGAGAAGCAACCTTTGTATTTAATCGTAAAAACGACATTTTTTTCATAACCTAACCAGTAATAAATGGTCGAATCCTAACTGTTAATTTTATAAGGACCATTCAACGCTCTGAAGTGAGATAGAACTACTAAATGACGAAAAACAAATAATGAAATTGGCTTATATGAACGATACATTCGATTAACTAAACTTAATCAGCAGGTCCTTACAAGGAATAACCACAACCACGTTTACAGAGAAACATTTTCACTAACGATAAAATTCCAGTGTTGAACAAAAAAGTTACGAATCTTTTCTTCTTCGAATGAATAGATTTCTCGAAGAATATGAGTTCCAAATAACCTCAGATATAGGTAAAATCGTAAATGAACATTTATTGAACCTAGAACAATCTTTGAAAGAATATTTCCCAGAGGAGTTACAGGGCATTCACTAAGTTCAGAATCCATTTGTAAACTACCAATAATAATGTGACAAAGTGTGAGAATTTCATCAACATTAAGAATTCATCCTTCTTAAAATAAAAAAAAACAAAAAAATTCAAACATAAAGTTAACTACTCAGCAGTCATCTACTATCGCGGTTCTGTATCAATTTATATCGACTTATAGATGTATAAACCTAATTTTATTACCATTATAAGTAAGTCGTAAGGTATCAGTAAAATGAATCTAATAGTTAAAAATTAGCGGGATGCAGTCTTAACCCTCAGTTAAAAAGCATCGTTTGGTAAAGCAATTTCTCCCTTATTAGACGAGCTTAAAGTACAAAAATGTATTTCTTAGGACATGCAACCTTAAACAATAAATTCACTTGTAAACAAACAACAATCGTAATCGACCCATTAATACAGTAACATAATCTTTACAAATCAACTATTTTCTGTTAAATGTTTCCGATTATCCCTTATATTACAGTTAAGAATTATAGTATCACCTTCGTATCTCACGTATTTAAAGTGATATCTAACGGCCGATAGTCGAAGGTAATTATAATATCTTCGTTATAGGTTTCAACTGTATTACAGATGCCTATGGAATAGCTACTAAAGTTAAGCAACAATAATAATAGTAACACTAAATTTTGCCCGGCAAATTGACTGATTTCTTAAGCGTTTTATGCACTCCTAATACAAATTTTCGATTTTCGAAGTTTCGCTACGTTTGTTTTCGACCGTGTCCAGTGTTCTAACTAACTAAAACTGAAACTACTTTTGTATTGTTTTTAGTTATAAAGTTTACTGACTTCAATTAATTTCTTTTACTGAGATTTTTCGCTTAATTAATCAATAAATGATGATATATCGAGGATTAATCATTAAATGACCTAAATACGTTCTCGTTTATTTTGTTTTTGTCAAGTAATGATACTTTATTTTGTGTGTTTGTCTCTTTTTTTTTTTTAATAGACCAAATTACGGGAATAAAAATCGAACTTTTGCTGAAATTTTTTTGTTTAATTCTACAATAAATGATCGAAACTTTATCAGTAAATGGACTAAATACGTTCAAGTTTATTTTTTCCAAATAGTAATACTAAACTGTTGTGGTTAGTTAGGGTAAAACCTTTCCTTTTTGTTTCTCCCTTATTAAACGTGCATAAAGTACTAAAATATATTAAAGTATTTCTTAGGAAATGCAACCTTAAACAATAAATTCACTTGTAAGCAAACAACAGTCCTTAATACAGTAACAATTTTTACAAACTATTTTCTGTTAAAACTTTCCGATTATTCCTTATATTACAGTTAAGAATTATAGTATCACCTTCGTATCTTACGTACCTAAGAGACATCTTACGGCCAACAGTTAAATATAATTGCAGTATCTACCTTACAGGTTTTAACTGTATTACAGATGCCTACCTGATAGCTACTAAAGTTTAAGCAAAAATAATAATAACACTAAATTTTGCCCGGCAAATTGTTTGATTTCTCAAACATCTTATGCTTTCCTAATACAAATTTTCGATTTTCGAAGTTCCGCTACAAGTTTGATTTCGTAGCGTATTCAGCGTCTCATATTTTCACTACCTTCGGATCGTTTTTGGTTGATAAAAATTTGAATTTTACTGACTTTTTTCAGTTAATTCATCCAAAAACCATCTAAATACACACCCGTTTGCTTTAGTTTTAGCCAGATTAACGAATTTCTTATTAAATAAATATAAATCTTTTGCTGAAATCTNTTGCTTTATTTAATTTTAATATTACTTTGAATAGAACATTATTCACTTTTATGTAAAACACCTGTGTTATATGTTAAGGATGCAATTCCCCTTTTTTTCTTAAGGAAAGAGGTGACAAGAGAAAACAAATAATAAAAGGAGATAATTCAGTTTAAAAAAGGCTTCTTTCATTTTGACATAACTGATAAAAAAGAGAGCTAAAGCGAAAAAAGGGAAAACGTTGTATCACCGTTATTAAACATTTGTCATGTATACACACATTAAGATTATACTCTTTAAACACATAGTAGTTACATTACATGTTTAGTTGAACGCCTTTTACAAGCTTTTATATTCTTTCCTCTAATAATTCCTTAAGTATACTTTTAATTAATTTTTAGCACAAAACCCATAAGCGCAAACTATATACAAACATAAATGAAATTAATCACATAAACAGATTTATAAAAAAGAATATACCTTGAGGCAGAAAGTGTTGGAGTGTTTTTTTGGGGAGACGTTTTACGACGTATTCTGTCCATTGTGAATGCATTGAAAGGATAAAAAAAATAAATAAATCGTTTAATGTTGTTTAGATAAATAACTATGTATTTTATTTTCGAAAGGATTTTTAGAAGTACCAAAAAGTATTAAAGTTGCCATAAGGCATAAGTGAAACTTTGTAGTTGAAAATCACCAGTATGCACCTTCAACCCCAATTCAAAAAAGTCGTCGTTGTTTCTTGATAAATTAATTTCTCCATTATTAAACAGCAGGAAGTATCAAAATGTATTAAAGTATTTCTTAGGACATGCAATCTTAAACAATAAATTCACTAGTAAACAAACAACGCATAATACGGTAAGTTAATAAATAAAGCAACATAATTTTTACAAATCAAGTTTCTGTTACAACTTTCCGATTATTCCTTATATTACAGTTAAGAATTATGGTATGTCCTTTGTATCTGACGTACCTAAAGTGACATCTCATGGCTGATAGTTAAATATAGTTATAATATTACAGATGCCTACCAGATAGCTACTAAAGTTTAAGCAATACTAATAATAATAACATTAAATTTTGCCCGGCAAATTGACTGATTTCCTAAGCGTCTTATGCTCTCCTAATACAAATTTTCGCTTTTTGAAGTTTCGCTACGTTTGTTTTCGACCGTGTCCAGCGTCTTAACTAAAACTGAAACTACCTTTATTTAGATCGTTTTTGGTTATAAAAATGTGAATTTTACTGACTCTTTTCGATTTATTTATTAAAAAACGATCTAAATACAAACTCGTTTTCTTTATTTTTGTCAAATTATCAAATTTTATTGATTTTTGCGTTTTTCTTCGGTAAATACCGACTCATGTATTTTTACTGAGATTTTTAGCTTAATTCATCAACAAATGTATTCTGATATCCATTAAGAATTCATCCTTCTTAAAATAAAAAAAAACAAAAAAATTCAAACATAAAGTTAACTACTCAGCAGTCANAAATAAAATTAAGCTAAAGTACAATTATATTTAAGTATATGTGAACATACCGACTGTATGCCAAATTCATTATTCATACCATATTATACTAATAAACATGAAGCTTTTGACTAAATTAAGTACTTTTTAAAATTAATGTAACCGAATGATAAGAATAAATAAGAAGTTTCTGTAATAATAAGCATATATTTTGTAAAAATTAATAGTAACGTTAAATGTCTTAAAAATTAATTAAAAGTTGTGCGGGTTCCTACTGGGTTTCCCCCAAGTTCAAGCTGAATTTGAAGTAAACTTTTACCTGTGGTCTCTATTACAAGAAAGCGTATGTATATTACGCTTATAATGCTTACTACTGTTAACATACCATACACATAAGAAAAACCAATAAGGCGGCCTACTGGAAAGAAAAAGCGCAACATAAAAAATATCATCAGCCAATGAAAAAATGTAATCAATGATCTGATCAATGGATAAACTTGATCAGGTAATACATCTTTTAAAAAAACTTTAGGGTAAAAACTTAGGCCGGCTTCAAAGCAAATTATAAATGTTCCAAAAAGTATCACAGGTACCATTAAATGCGTACGACTATCTATACTCGGCTCCATAAACGTTAGGTATAAAGCGGAAGCAGCCAAATTAAACGTGATCAAAATGGAACTTATCATTAGAGGTTTCTTAACACCACAAGGTATCGGATAATGTATGTAACTGCTAATTACCGTTACAATCCATAAACAAACTCCAAAATAAATAGAACCTAACACTTTATATTGTGAATCCTTGTGCTGAAACTCTCGAAAGAGAGACACATTATAGAAAAGCAATGCGTAATAACCGGAAGATACTTCAAAAAATATTAACCCAAAAACTGTTAATGTTCCTTTCAAAACTGCTTTGGAACTTAACAAGTATTTCTTGTACAGATCAGAAGATGATTCAAGTCTTCGCCTTTCGTGTTGTTTTTTGATTTGCTTCACTTTTAGCTGTATATTAGTTTTGCCCAAATACCAGGCCAGAGCTTTTATCGCTTCTACTGGGTTCCTCGCATACAATATGACGGGACTGTCTTTTGCAAAGTATAACAATAAAATGTGAAATGCACATACACTGCAACATATAGTGCACGTCTTACTTTTTCCCCACAATCCTCCCATTACGTACGTAATTACAATTCCCAATACCATACTCGAATTAAACATCATCATCGTGTAACGCATGTAATATTTTGTAGTACAATCGGTGAGAATTGTCTCTCCGCAAATTAAAAACGAAACCGCAGCAAAACCGGTCATCAAACGGACCACCATAAATATACTATAAGTTGTTACAATTGCCATTACACCCCATAATATGATTAGTAAAAAATTTGCCAAAATCATATATAATCTCGGACCGATTTGTTCTAATAGGAGGAACGCAGGGAAAATACCCATGCAGCAGCCAAGTGCGGTTATACTAATTATCCACGCATAATGGTCGTCTTCAATATTTTCTATACTGGTTGCATTTTCTCCTTCCGAACTTGTCAACAGCATTTCGTAAGTTATTGGACTTGACCAGCCTACCACCATACCGAATGAATATGTGCCAATTGCTGCTAAAAATTCAATAGTAAATTAAAAATCAAAATAGAAATACATACTACTTTTCTAGCAGAAGAATTACATTCATATTCTTATGTAAAATGGCATTCAATAAAAAATATTTTGATAAATCGAATTTTCTTTTTTCCTTAGAATGCACAAATTTTCCAAATATTAGTTATTTTGTTAGTGTACCTATTTATTCCAAAAAAACGAATAAGATCTGCGGAGCCAATTTTTCGTACTTATCGTTTGAATCTTTTATATTAATTTAAAATTATTCTGTAACTTTTAAATGCATTTACTTACCACAAACTCCTGCATACATCTGAGTAATAAAGCGTCCACGTTTTGCCTTTGTCAATTTTTTTATTAAATCTGCTTCGGTTGTAGTGTAGGGAGATAGAGTTCCGAAATTCACACCTATAGACTGTCTAGTGAAGTCCCAGTCACTTAAATAAATATCGTAAAAACTATCGTCTATTTGCATCCTCTTTTTTAAATGCGAAAGCTATTAAAAACGAAATAGATAGAAAATACCTATAAACATATATAAAATAAACTATATAACATTGACTTTGTCACTTGACTTTTCTAGTGAAAATACTGTTTTAATTTTACAGTCATAATTTTATTCGTAACTACTTGATAAAAACTACAACCTAACAATAAATAAAAATATCCTGAGAATGTTTGTCGAAGATAAACACCAAGGGTATGAGGACTAAAACTAAAAAAAACTGATCAAAATCTATCTAGTACATTTTGCGTGATACACACACATCATCCACCACAAACAATAAACGATAAAGCAATATTTGAATCAGTTTATTATAATAAACGTATTTTCACCATTAATTAAATAAATAGTATGATACCAAGCCTTTGCTATCACACATTTTTACAATACCTACAGTTAGCTGTTACTATAATATTGAAAAGCAATTTCTTTATGAACCAAAACTGCATTCATTTACAAAAATATTTTTTAATACCGCGAATGCAGCGGGTACTACAAGAATAACGATTTTGTAGGGTTGCAAAGTACAATAAATAATTACATTTTAGAAAATAATAATTAACGATTAGGTATAACATAATATAGTACGGCATATACTAACAAAGAAAACACAGAAACAAAATGCATACGTAAAAAAAAGTTTATTTTAAAGAGCGACATACAACCTGGCCCAATAAAAGTTATTAGAAGTTAGATTGACTGAACACTCTCTTCTCAAAAGCAAAAAACTTATTGATTTAAAGTAGATAAGTGAACGAAAGGAAATCTTATTCCAAATGTTTTGATTTTTGGTAACACTGGAACATAAAAATTAACTATTTAAATATTTTCAAAATGTGTTAGAAACTACTCAAAAGTCCGTTTCTAAACTGGATTTTAAAGTTTACTAAAGTATTATGAAAAAGAAAACTACATCGTGACTCTTATAAAAGGTCAAGAATTGGCAAAACTTACCAGAATTTACTCAAATAATAATTAATTAAGATTGCAGTACAATTAATATAAAGAGTGTTTAATCCTTTAACGTTATAAGTGGATAATTAACTTTGTCATAATTACATAAAATATTTCAATGGAAAAACATTCCAAGCGGACTCGAAAAAAAAAGACAAAATAATAATGTAAAATTTAATAAACACGCAAAATAATTTATACAAAAACAACCACAGATAAAATTTAGGAATAATTTAGATGTAAGGCGTAAATATACAACGAGTCTTAAGAGATAGCATCACTACATTGCAGTATATAATTACTTAAATCCTTCATAAAAAAATTAATCTACTAGATACCTAAATTGAAATGTGCTACTTATTTGCTATAAAATGTAGATAAATTATTCCATTTTGCAATAAAGCAATGTGTATTATTATTGTGGCCCAGTTAACTAATAAACTAAAAAAAGACAACTCCGCAAATTTCACAATGAATAAAATACATAAGAAAATTATATGAAATTGAAAATATAGATATAAATTGTCTATATACACATTATAAAACGAATTCATTTAATTTGTTGACACAATAATTAAAATTGCCAAAACATAAATCAAAATAACACTGAAGAGTCCTTTTTCATAAAAATTACCGTTTGAAAAGGAATATATGCCATACAAAATACCCTTCCTTAATGTATTTTAGAATCATCACAAATATTCCGAGAGCTCTGCAGCATTTTAATTTGTAGACGAAATACACAGCTTTTAAACGTTTCATTATCAAAAGACGTCTTCAGTGCGTTAAATAAATGAAAAAGAAATCTAGAATTTAACACCACTGTGAACATTTTTAAAAAACGAAAACGTTAGCTAATAAACCAATCGTAACCCTTACTCTAGACGTTTTTGAATTTTATTTCTCTTCTTCTATTTGTCAAAATCCGTTTCAAATAATTGAAATTAAAACATAACAAAATGAATTTTGTAAAACTGATGCAGACAAGTTCATGTGTTAATTGAAAAAATTACAAATTACTTTTTTATGGATTTACAAATTATTTTTTATAGGCTCTATGAAATTAATTCCTAATGTTATTCTATATTAACAAAACATTTGAAATGCATTTGGTAAGTCCTCACTGTAATTAAGGAAAACCTTAACTTTAAAATAGATCGAAACAGGCTACTTAATTCAGCAATCTCAGATTTTTTCTGGTCCATATCCTTCATCAGTTTCTGGAATTCGTGCTTGTCATGAGCAGTCAAGTCACGCATTCTCACTAAAGTTTCCCTCAATCTTGCGTTTTGCTGTTCCAATTGTTTCAATTCGTACGAGGAAACATTTCCTTCCTGTTGATCTCCTAAAAATGAACCAAAACAAAGAAGTAGCTAACAACAATTAAATTAAGTAAATGGCCAACCTGGTTTTCCTTGCATTTCAGCTTTCAAAAGTTCCAAATCCAAAGTCACTTCTTCCAATCTTTCTTTTGTTACTTCCAACTCTAGTTGTAACGTTTCGGCCTTTTCTTCGGCCATTTCTTTGTCCAAAGTTGCCATTTCAACGGTTTCTGCAAGATCAGCCATTTCTTCTGCATGCCTTTCTTTAGCTTCAATGGCATCCTTTGCTTCCTGTCTAGNATATTTCATGAATGTATAGACATAATTGATAAAGTGGCAGTTTAAAAACTTAATCATCTTTCTTCTAGTCATAAAACTGACTTGAACGAAATTACAAAAATTAATATTATTTTCATAAATTAAATTAATAGTGTGTGAATAACTACAATAATAACAATTATTGTAGACAGTTATAATATACACTCCTTTTTAAAAATTACCTTGTTTGCTTAATTGTTCATAAAACAATGCCAAGTGCATCTTATATTCTAATAGAGAAGAGATTAAAAGCAGTAAATAAGCACTATCGCAGTTGCTGCACGAAATTCTCACCACGAAAATAAAATAGTTTGCTACCAAAACCGAAAATTTCAAACAGCAACCTTCCATGAACAGATGTGTAAGCAACATATTTGGTTTTATTATATTTAACTTTTTTCTTTCCATTACACCTAAATAATGCACCTTCGATCTTAAGACACCGGTTGTCGGTTTTACTCTGAAACACAGAAACATCCTCATAAACCAATCAGTAAGTTTAATTAATTCACTTATTTGTTTATTATTTATTTACTCAATTTTTGGTCAATTATCGTTATTTTTTAAAACTTTTGTATTATGAACCAAATACATATTTGCTCAAAAAACAAATCGCTCTATTACTTCATTATTTATTCATTCAACGAATTTCTTTTGAAAATCGCAATAACATTGAAGGTACACAAAACGTACCAAAAAATCGATATGATTAAATTTATAACGCGTTCTGGGTGTAAATTACGGCTAATAGCCAATTTTGGCAAGTAAGGTACCACAGATAATAGTAAAATCTTGTAGTGTAGAATCAAAGTCAATTAAAGGGTGATTCTACATTAGATGTGAATACGTAGTATCAGGAAAAAAAAATTAGAATGTAATAGCAAAGAAAACAGATACATAGAAGGCCACATCAGTGCGATTTGGTGTCGCATGGTCGAAATAGGCAGGGCAGGGCAGGCTGCAAATGGAATTGTCAGCAATTGACTCTGGTCGACGCATGGCCAACGACTGCTGACAATTCCATCTGCAGCCTGCCCTGCCTATTTCGACCATGCGACTCCTACGGTCGCAGTTAGAACTGAGCATTCTACTGCGACACCAAATCGCACTAATGTGGCCTTCTATGGGTCTGCATTCTTTGGTAATAGTAAGTAAAAACTGAAAAGGGGCCAAATTTATAATGAAAATAGAATTTACCCTTTGCTCCAACAACAAGTGCTCGCTTTTGATCATCTAAGGATTTCGGAATGCTCTGAGCAGCGTTGATGGCTCGTCCACCGGTTGTGATAGAAGGATGATGTTGCTGACCGGCACGAATAGGCTTCGCTATTTGTGGAATGGGACCTCGTCTGGCCAAATTCTTTTGTCTAACAGCTTCCTTGATTCGATCAACTTCATATTGATACCTATAGAACAGACAATACATCAGCTTAAAACAGCACCCTCGTTCGCTTTATCCTAACCGGTAAGATTTAACTTGTTTAGAACAGTAAGTTACTATTCTGTGATTAATAGTTACCTCTTGCGATCGCGCATGGCTCCCTCTTTGGCCTCTTTCAGGGCGGACTCTAAAGCTTTCACACGCTCCATGGTGGCTCGAAGACGTTTCTCCAATTTGGGAAGTTCGCACCGCAGGTCAGCGTTATCACGAACCAATTGCTTGTGCACTTTTGTCAATTGATCCAAATTGTTTTCGAGGAACGAAATCTTTTGTTTTTGGGCCAACGAACCACCGTCCTCTTCATTATCATCTGATGTCATAGCTTTCTTAATACGAGCCTGTTAAAGAAAGGATATCGTTTAATCTTTTCAAACCTGTGTTAATAGACATCACGATTTTCCTAATAATGCAATGTATTTTAAAGATGAATATTAACTGAACATCCACCATCTGAATAATAAATTAATTTGTTTCTGCATGATCCAGTTGATTAACCGAGGAGTTACATTTAACTTACAAAAAACGAAATAAGTTAAATGGAAATGTAAAAATAATATCCTGCAAAACCGATGAGGTGATAATAAAAGAGCAGAAAAACATGGAAAAGGCCTTAAAATCATACTCTTACATATAAATGTTTGGATAAATCAATAAAGTTTTGGTTATCTTAGAAGTAGTTTATACACAACATTTTAGCCTTTTGTGTAGAATAGATTAGAAAACATTTTCTCACCTGTAGATCTTGGACGAAAAGTTTCCTCAGGTTGTGAAGCGTTTGAAGTTCTTTGGCAACAGTGTCTTCGAGTCCTTTGAGATCCTTGCGCGCCTGTTCACGACGCTCGTTGGTAGCACTGTAGAAAAGGGCATATCAGCATCAACCATTTCAACCATCACGTTCACGAAGTGTGTGTGTTTGGTTAGGTTTTATTTGAAAATAGAAACAACGAAACTTCAAATCACGTCTATATTAAAGTAATTCCTTTTTTTTATAATAATATATGTATATTGCATATTGCTTACACATTATCGTTTGCTTTGAAACAACAATCAATGTGACTAGCGGAGAGGACTGACTAAATTTACTAATTAACAATTTTCTAAATTGATATTTTTAACATCTCAAAAGCCTTAATAAATTAGATAACTTTTCTTCTTTTTTTATGATGATATATTTTACATTCTTTTATCGTATTCACAGTCTATGAACATTTTTTTTACAGCAATGAGTGAGAAAATAAATTTTCTAATTATCGTGGTAACAAACAATTAGAAAAAATAGCATAATTTACGTTATTTACAAGTTAAGGCTCTCGGTGTATTGCAATTATTTAATAAAATTAAATTTATTTATATATCATCAAATACAAATAACGGGTAATTCGAATGAAAATAAAATTGCGTTTTTGTTAAAAAGAAAATAAACAAATAGTAAATAAAATAAACAAACCATTAATAAAAAATCACACGAAATTTGTAACAGGCACTTTTAGTAGGAATACAACTCTAATCAGCTTGAAGTTAGCCATTTGAATTTTTTTGATTAACAAAATATACATTTCTAATTTTAAATATTTCATGAATGTATAGACATAATTGATAAAGTGGCAGTTTAAAAACTTAATCATCTTTCTTCTAGTCATAAAACTGACTTGAACGAAATTACTATCATCAATTTTTTAAAATCAATATGAGGCAGTGTTGCATACATAAATTAGCTTCATTTTCTGGCTGTAATTATTCAATTTGAATACAACATTTATAATAATAATAAAAACAAAACAAAATACTAAGCATCTGTATTAAACATATGGAGCAGGCTTATGAGAAAAATACTGTAGCTTCCCCCTCCTTTTTTACTACTAATAATCGTATGTAGTTCAAAGTTAGTCATTAAAGGAATTCCCATATAGTACGTCCCTCTAATAGTGTTATCAATAAACTAAAGTTATTTCTAACATTGCGATCGAAAATAAAAGCTCTGAAGATATACACATCAACTCTAAAATTATTCGTCACTGTAAGACATTTTGTGTCTCCGGCAATAAAAAAAGTAAGAAATAGGAATGTTTTGTACGAATAATAGGCAAGAATGGTACTTTGTAATCCTACTAAAATAAGCCCGTTTCTATGTATATACACAAAAAGCAAATACCTGTACCTGACTAGAATAATTTTTTTAATACAAAAGTAAATAAACACAATAGCAAAGAAAACAGATACATAGAAGGCCACATCAGTGCGATTTGGTGTCGCATGGTCGAAATAGGCAGGGCAGGGCAGGCTGCAAATGGAATTGTCAGCAATTGACTCTGGTCGACGCATGGCCAACGACTGCTGACAATTCCATCTGCAGCCTGCCCTGCCTATTTCGACCATGCGACTCCTACGGTCGCAGTTAGAACTGAGCATTCTACTGCGACACCAAATCGCACTAATGTGGCCTTCTATGGGTCTGCATTCTTTGGTAATAGTAAGTAAAAACTGAAAAGGGGCCAAATTTATAATGAAAATAGAATTTACCCTTTGCTCCAACAACAAGTGCTCGCTTTTGATCATCTAAGGATTTCGGAATGCTCTGAGCAGCGTTGATGGCTCGTCCACCGGTTGTGATAGAAGGATGATGTTGCTGACCGGCACGAATAGGNGAAAGTAGAATTGAAAAATAAGAATTTTTTACAAATAATCCACACACAGTAAAGAAAAAAAAAGATTTTTTTGTTATTTCCTATAAATTAAGAATATTATGAAATTAATTAGGATTAAGGAAATAAATTTTTGGATCCACTTATATTGATTTAATCAAGATTATGCCGCGGATATCAACCAATACGATAAAAAAATTTATTTACAGTACAATTAAATACTGCGGGCATTTGTGCGTTACAAGTAGTAAAGTTAACGAAACGAGCAGATGCAGGTGAAAAGTGTGAATGTTAAAGATCGACATTGTGTATTGATTTTTAGAATTTTTTGTTAAAACGTTTAGCGTTTCTTTTTCTGATTTGTCAATTTTTGAAGAATTTTCGACCGAAATTTTCGCATTGTTCGCGTCATTTTTTGAATCTTTATCCTTATAAGGCAAAAAATCTTCCCAGTTACGAATTTTTCCGTTTTTCAAATGAACGGGCGAAGTGGGATACGACACGGTTGAATAATCGTAACAATACTTATTGTCGTTAAAAGAAGGGATGTATGAACAATTTTTGCTTATCTTATTGTCTACTGACATTAATTCCTGTAGCTTGTTCGACTTCTCGGACTCTTCGGCCTTCAATTTGTCATAGTCGGACTGCAACTGCTGCTGAGCAAGAAGCAACTTCTGGTTTGAACTGTAATAAAAAATCATTATATAGAAAACAGAACACAATATCTTTCCTACTCATAATTATAAATATGATCCCAATATAAAACAGCTAACATGATAATAATGAGATTTTAAAGGTAATAATCTATTCATAACATTGGATGCCTTTAAAAAAAAAATCAAATGAGGAAGAGCCAAAACTAAGCAACAGGAGCATCATGAAACAATTAAATGAGAAGAATTTGAATGAAGAAATTTGCTATTGCACATTAAGATACAAAGTTAGAAAAGTAGAAGTACGTGACAAACGACTTTGAAAATATATCGTTATAAACGAATGCCGCAGGCAGCGATCTATATGGCTAGTGCGACTGATTCTAAATAATGAAAAACAGTCCATAACTTTGAAAGTCCTTTCCAATAACACCCTCCTACTTTCTTTTGATCATGATGAACACAATAATAGTATTGAATTATTACACTTACTCTTTGATGTCATTGATAAGCGACTGCTTCTCTGCAATTTCATCACGAAGTGCAGCTACTTGTTTCTGGTGGGCATCCCTAAGTTGGTCCATTTGCTGTTCCAAAGCAGCCCTTAACTGAGCAGCTTCTTTCTTCTCACTTTCGCTGACACTTTGAACCTGAAATAACAGAAACACCTCCTGAAAAAATACTTTGTCATATATAAAGATACACAAACCTGTTCAGCTGCCTTTAACTTGGCGCATTCTTCTCTTAAGGCGTCTATGCTCTCTTCGAGGCTTCTCTTTTTGTTCTCCGCTTCTCTCATTGACTCTTGCAGGCTCTTCATTCTAGCCTCATGTTGAGAAATAAGGAGTCGACATTCGCTCAATTCTTTTTCATATTCGGTCACCTTCCTGTTACTATCCTGTTGTGATCCTTCGATTTCGTGAAGGCGTGTGATAAGATTGGTAACTTCGGTCTTCATTCTCGAAATGTACAGTCTGGCTACAGTGAATTCTTCTTCCAGTTTGGAGGCATCGTTGGAAACTTTAAGTTCGGGTCCTTCTCCACCTATGGTGGTACCAATCTCGCCAAGTTCCTTCAGTAAATTGGCGAGCATTTCGGTTATGCGTTTCTTTTGGTGCGTACTCATGTCTTTGAGCTGCTGAAGTTCAGATGAGGTAGAATTTAGAGATGCTTGCTTTTGCATTAGTTCTTCCGAGAGAGATTCCATCTAAAATAATAATACTATCATTGGTGATGAGAATGTTGAAACATTAAAACATTATTTATAACCATCTCAAGGTACACTATATAAGGGTGAAAACTCCAGTCATTATCCATTCAATATTTCTTGGGTTAATTATAATCATATTTTTATCAGTAAGTGGAATGCTTTAAAAAGAAATAGTTAGACGACTTACTTCTTTGTTTTTGGCATCAACTTCCTGAGACTTTTGGTCATAGTTAACGGCAAGTTCTTCAAGAGCTTGAAGAACTTCCTTAACTTCTTCCTTGGCATTTTCATTCTCTTGCTGAATACGATTCATCTCGGCCTGTAAAGCCTCGTAGTCTTTTCGTGTGGCAGCAATCAGTTCGTCCTGTTCTAACATTTGTTCCTTCAACTTCTCGATAATCTGACTGTGCTGATTGATTTCTTCGTCTTTTTCGTCCAACTGCTGGTACAGCTTTTCTCTTTCTTGTTCTAATTTTTGTCTTTCTTCGCTACTCATTGTCGAGGCAATCATCAGGGCAGGAGTGGCAGGTACAGGACCTAAAAGTACAAGTACAATAAGAGATGATTACACAAGGCTTTTTTTAAAGTGTTTATTCCTAGATGTTTACCGAGATCTTTAATAGTGGTAGTACTTTCTTCCAGAGTATTGACTGGAGTGCTTGCTTCTTCATTAAGATTAACCTGTTCTTCGATTTTGACTTGTTCTCCAGCACGCCACCGGGCAAGTTCGGTTTCTAATTTTTCCAACTTTCCCTTGAGTCGTGCCACCTTTTCCTTTTCCTTTTCGTATCTTCTCTTCCATTCTTCTGCTGTCAACTCTTCGTTTACACAGACGACGTTCTTTACTGTCTTTGCTCTGAAAAAAATACACGTAAATACCTATCACGCCTAAGAAAATCGATTAATAGTACTGATTAATTTACCTTTTGCCAAATTCGAGGGTGGATTTAGTTTCAGCTTCATTAAAACTAGCAGGAGAACAACAAATAACTATTGTCGTCCTAGCATTTCCACCCAACGATTCCTGAAGGATACGAGTTAGTTTGGAGTCTCTGTAAGGAATATGGGTTTTGTTTCCATCGGCAAGGGCACTAATCACATTTCCTAACGCTGACAGGGACTTGTTTATGTTTTTCGCCTCGTCAAGGACAGTACCTAACAAAAATAACTAAAGTAAACATATCTACACCAATTTAAATGTGTATGCGTTCCTTGATCTATTTTTCGTATTGGGTTTGACTTAAAAAAATACTCAAGCTTTCCTTCTATTTATTTACTTCTAGTCTTGCACTTTTTAACTTCATAATCATTTACAATACTAAACAATTAAAACCCAAAACTTTGATTTTTCTGTATCAACTTCATAATTTTACAATTTTATTTCTCGTCCTTATATTTAATAATTATCGTAGTCTGAAAAAAAAAGCTTAAATTTTCTCACCCTCAGCTCCTGTTTTGGATACTTTTTCCGAACCGGCCAAATCAACAAGATACAGCTTTCCCGACAATTTCTTTTGGTTTTCCAAATTTTCCTGTTTAACATTTATTAAAAAAACAGAATGTGATCTAGAAGAATGTTCATTCATATCTGGAATAAAACAATAAAAACCGAATAAAATAATATTAACGTTTATAATAATAATAATAATAATCATACTTGTAACAGCGATGTGTCGATTTGATTTTCCTTCT
This sequence comes from Agrilus planipennis, assembly GCF_000699045.2. Lineage (NCBI taxonomy): Eukaryota > Metazoa > Arthropoda > Insecta > Coleoptera > Buprestidae > Agrilus > Agrilus planipennis. The sequence continues at coordinate 623,248 of NW_020442313.1, forward strand.
TCTATGGCTTCGAAAACTTCTTCGGGGCTGGATACAAACCTCTCTGTAGCCCCTTTCACATAAGGAACTCTATTTTTGTCTTCGTGGACGCTCAGGTTCACCTTTGAAACTAAAATTCATTTAAACGTTATCATAAATGAATGAATTAGTTCCTGTTAAATATGTAATAAAGATTACCATCTAACAAATCTCTGATTTTGTCCATGTAAATTTCAAAATAGGAAACTTTTATATGGAACTCTAAGTTTTCTTCCATGGCATAGATGTGGTTGAATATATCATTCACAATTCGTGGAATTATACCTTGTTTAGCAGGATCACCTATTGAAAGAATATGATAAGTCGATATTACAATTGTAACAGCAAAAATGATGATAGCGTACCTATGACACCTTCCATTGTGTGTGTTTTACCTGACGACGTCTGACCATACGCGAAAATTGTACCATTGTATCCAGCAAGAACGTCTGATACAATACTCTTAGCTGCCTCATTGTAAACTTTTTCTTGGGTTGCATTTGGCTTAAATACTTTGTCAAATAAATAAACTTTACCCTGTAAAAAAAATCAATTTACATAACAATTTTATTATCATTAATGATGTATCTGTTGCTAATATGCACTTGTATTTAAAACTTCTTTAAGTCACATTATAATTTCCAATTTGAAAAAGAAAAACAATATTTTTAAAAAAATCAGATATGTATTAAGGAACTTAAACATTACAAAAATACCTATCCTAAAAGCTAAAAGCCACTGGAGAGAAACTGATCCTTACGAGCTACAATGTTTTCCTTGCTGCAAAAGACAATTTTGAACGTTGCGGCTTATTCATAAAATTTTTACAAAATATAATGTATGTATGTACTATTTATATTGTTTAAATATTATTGTGGGGTGGGAACAGAGAAGAAAATTAGCTATGGTGGACTACATAACCCAATTTGTTCGTTAGTTAAACTATTTTTAAATTTATTATTTTTTTAAAATTTCAAACAATGGTAATTTAATATTATTAGGTATTATTTACTGTATGTAATACTTCAAAAATATTGTATAGGTTATGATATAATTAATAAGATCTATAACCTAACAGGAGGAGGAAATCACTTTTTGTGTTCTTTCAATTGTGTTTTGAAAGTTCTTCCACTTTTCCCTATGTAAAACATATTACAAGAGTCAAACATATTTTTTAAATTCCTAGCTTATTTTATTTCCGATAACAACTTACTTGTTTACGTTTTTGACGAAAAAGATAATAAATTGTTCCTTATTGCCACTAATTCCTCAATTACGATGTACAAATAAGTACAATCCATTATTTAATTAAATCATAATACCTTTCCAAGCGAATAGAAGATACATACATGTATCGTCAAGTACTGGAATTTTAAATAGCATTGGCTTTGCAAAAAAGCGCTTCTATTTCAGCTTTCAGCATGCAGAATTTGAAAGCAACTGCGAGGTAATGGATCAAAGCGTTTAGCAACTTTATAAATACTTAAGGACATCTCAATGATCTCATCTCGTATAAGGCATTACAGCGTTTGTAAATTACACAATAATTAACTTTTTACATAGCTACTAATATGTGGGTATCAGTTTGAAAATATAATTAGTTTACAATTACCTTTAAGGAATAAAAATTCAACCGAAAGGCTAAATTAGCACTTGCTTTGTGAGACTTCTTGTTTGTAAGGTCACCTAAGACAATGGTAGACTACGCCCGCTAGAGGCTCAGGAATTGATGTATGTACTCCCTTAATTTAATGTTAATCGGATAAAAACATTATCTTTCTATTTTATCTTCATTAGTCAATAGCGAATTGATTCAGTTAATTTTATACAGAAAATCAAAAATCCTACTAACAACAAACACTTTTAATGCAATACTTTTTTATCACCATAAGATCGTCAGTTCTAAGACTGGTTCGACACGTACCACTCTTTCCTATCCTGAGCTAAATTTCGCATTTCCCTAAAACTAGAACAGCCTACATCCTTAACTATTGCGAACAGTAATCTAATCTAGGTCTACCTCTACCCCTCCTAACTCCTGTTTCTGGCTCTAATATGTCTCTGACTAGACCTTCATGCCTCAGAAGGTGTCCTACCAACCTATCTCACCTATTTTTTATTGACTTCCATCGAGTCCTCTGTTCTCCTATTCTTTTCAATACCTCTTCATTTCTAACGTTTTCTACCCACGTTATCCTCATCATCCGCCTATAACACCACATTTCGAACGCTTCTAACCTTTTCTTTTCCGCCGAGCCCACTGTCCATGTTTCGCACCCGTACAACGCCGTGTTCCAAACATACACCTTTAACAACCTTTTTAAGAAAATATTGTAACCAAAATAGGGAACAGTTTTTTCTCTGGATAAAAAGTACTCTATGTTCTTTCTTGTACCCCTGACAATATGTGTACAAAACTTCATGATAGGTTTAACCCGCGGCTTCGCTCGCGTTAATGCCATAAAAACTTTCAAAGATCATCGACGACCATATAAAACTAATTTTTTTGTATCCCTTGGGAACATTTTTTTTTTCTGGATAAAATGTACTCTATATCCTTTCCTGTACTTTTGATAATATGTGTACAAAAATTCATGATTGGTTTAATCCATGTCTTCGCTCGCGTTGATGTCTCAAATACTTTCAAAGATCATCGACGGCCACATAAAACTAACTTTCGGGAACAGTATTTTTTTTTTCTGGAGACCCTAAGTCTTTTTCTGTACCTCTCATAATGTATCTTTAAATTTTCATGATAATCGGTTAAGTAGTGCAGGCGTGAAATAGTAGCAAACAAACTCACATGTTTATATTACAGTAAAACTTCCTTATTCACGGTTTCCTTATTCGCGGGTGAAAAAATTGCAACCCAGTTCCTGTATTCGCAGCTAAAAATTTCATTATTCGCGGATGCAATCGGTAAACAGAAAAGGATTCGGTGTCATTTATTAGGGGAATTGACCGTAATAGACCGCTCCTGCCTAGTGTAAATTTTTCCGAAAATATGGATTTCCATTCTAAACAATGTGATTTAACGCTGTGAGATAAAAATCAGATTTTTTGTATGGTAATAGACAAAGGTTCACACTAACTCAGTATGTTTTTGGTTTTCAATAATATGGTCATTAAAAGCTTTTACACGTGCTTAAACTTGGTGCTTCTTGTAGGACACGTATTTTCAATAGAAATTAAAAAATTGAAAAATTACCTTCGACAGGCTTTAGAAAAAAGCTTTATCTATCTTACTACAAAATTTCAAACCTCTGTTCCAAACATTAAACTGATGATATCTAGAACCGATAAGCATGTTTTTACTCTACGGCGCGTGTACTACTGAATCCCTTCAATGTATCAGCATCTTTTGAGTATGTACTGTTGGTACGTGCTCAGGCCGCTTTTTATAAAAGATGTAACCGAGTAGACTAATTCGAAATACAAAACAATAAAAAATTACTAAATTCTTTAAACCCTTGTCTAAAGGTGATTATAACGATTACTTTTAATTTCGAATTTCTCAATAAATTGATTTTATTCTGATACATTGATTTTATTTCGGAACCTTGGAACGAATCCCCTATGATTCCATATTAATGACCATTCCATATCCACGGTTTCTGTATTCGCGGCATATTTATGGAACGTATATACCCAGCGAATGAAGAACTTTTACTGTATATTACTTAGGATTATATTAAATTGTACAGTGTTATTTTTACCTCCATCCCCAATCCCTCCCCATTCAAAATATTTTACAATATTAGCAATAGGCAAAACATTTCCAATAATAATAACAATAATGATGACAAACATAAACAATTTCTACTATGTCTGTATACGTAAATGTACAAATATCTCCATGTAACCTACTTTGTCACTACAGACAAGTTTATTCGCATGAATCATCGTTTGTATCCTTTGGATGTGTAATGACCTAACATGTAAATTAAGTCAGATTACGTATTAAAAGAACAACATTTGCATAGGAAATAAGTAAAAAAAACTGCGAGTTTTATTTCTGGTTCTAAACAGGAAGCGTGAAGTATTTTGTAATAACGAGAAACATATACGTACATAGGTAAGACGCTTTAGGAAATGGAGAAAGTAAGAAAGCCTAATCAACAAGGTTATCAAAAAAGTCAGGACATTAACAACATCTGTCACTTTTTATTTAAATATTTGCATGTTTATTCGATGTCTAACAGCAGTTAGTGGACAAAAATATATTTAAAACTTGCATACCTATAACGGATGCGATGATTTTTCAAAAAAGTTTAATGCTTCATAAACCATGGAACATAGTCTCTATATTTAGGGCTGTCATCCGTCCGGGATTCCCCGGATTTGTCCTAGTTTGAAGGGCGTCCGGGGGTCGTCCGGCAGGGGTTTTTAAAAAGTGTCCGGGTGTAACACTTCTGTTGTCAGGGGAAATCCAATTTTTTTTATAGATAAGCGATAAATTGAAATAAATCTTAGTGAACGTAGAGAGAGTGTTTTTGCTACTCACGCAGCAATGGACGAAAGAAAGAAATTCCCTAAACATACACATGGTTTCTTCTCTTATTAAAATCAAGTATAATTTCAAGGACCACCTAAGTTCCGACTTTTACAAATTCTTGTTGGAAATGAAAGGAATTTTAGCGAAAATTGGGAAGACTGAAAAATACCAAACTAAGTAAAAAAAAAATGATCTCGTTAAAATTAAAAGTTTTAGCAGTTACTTAAGTACTTTTAGTTTACAATCAACAAATATTATAGGGATTTGGCTACCTAACTAGATGACTGAAAATATCATTGGCGTGGTTTATTTTAAAATTATATAGTTAGTTAGTTATTAGTAGTATCATATAATAATTTGATTAATGCCAAAAAAAAAGGCGTTTTTAATTATTTTTGTTACCGTATTACCTCAGACCTAAAAAATTATAACGATGTTTTAATTTTTGTTGCAAAAAATATTTTTTTAGAGGTGTTCGGGGAAAAAACTGTATTTCTCCCAAATGTCCGGGATTTGGCGTCGGCAATTTAAGTGATGCCAGCCCTAGTTAGGAGGGATAAAGTTAGACCTAGATTAGATTACTGTTCGCAAATAGTTACGGTTACGAGGTTGTTCTAGTTTTAGGGAAATGCGAAGATTAGCTCATCATAGGAAGGAGTGGAGGTGCGTGTTCAACCAGTCTTACGACTGATGACCTTATGATGATGAT
>NW_020442313.1:629527-673798 GCF_000699045.2 Agrilus planipennis
ATGTGTATACACAAGTAAGATATATATCTATCATAAATACTAAAAAATTTATAATCAGATTTTATAAATGAGAATCCGATTGGGGAATTCTAAATGCGGGGTTTTTCTCAGTACAAAGTAGATTAACTAAAGCCTACGTGATGACGATCAGTCGCAATCGATTTAATAAAGCGATATCATTGTGGATTAGTTGATAAAGAAATCAAAATAACAGCGAGCAGATTATTTTTAAATAAAAGTGAAAGTACGTCAACGTCCTTGCTTGGAAAGAGGGACAATCCGAAAATATGTATTCTTTTATCGAAAACATTTGTAAAAATTTGATATATCCATATAATAATCAACTGAATGAAATGTTTAAGGTAATAGGTATAAATTTATCATTCTATTCTTCATAAAGAAGAGTATATGTTCTGAAAATTAATCAAATTAAAAACAAAAATATTGGTAAGAGATGAAAAAAGTAGCGACAAAAACTGGAAGAAGTAGCTGATTTTTTATATTGAAGAAGTCGGATTACTGAGAATGTAAAAAGCTATAAAAAGATATAAAATAAAGAACAAAGCAGGGTCAGGTCGCTTTTAACCAAAAATCACTTTTCTGCTAGAAATCGGTTAATTGGGAAATTTGAAATCGTATGTTCGGAGTACGACTCTGTATGGGCGTGAAACATGAACGGTGGGTGCTGCGGAAAACAATTATTGAAAAGGAAAAGTTGTTATAATAAGATATTAAAAATACCGCGGGCAGAAAACGTTAGAAATGAGGAGGAATTAGAAAGATTGGAAAACAGAGGGAGTGACAGAAGCAGAAACAGGAGTTAAGAGGGGTAGAAGGTAGACCCTAGTTTAGATTACTTTTCGCAAATAGATAACTGGAGATGTAGGCCCAAGATGGGAAGATGTAGACGTGCGTATCCAGTTATTATTAATTAACAGCACAATCTACATTAAAAGTATAGAACAATTGCGTGAAATCAAGATGCAACAATGTTAATAAATAACAATAGTCAGTGGTGTATAAGTGCTGCAAAACTATCAAAAACCAATTACAAATATGTAAGATTGTATCAGAATCATTTTTATATTTTATTATAGGAAAAGCGCGCCTTTGACAGAAATGTATTAAAATTTGAATCAATGAAAATTCCGAGTCTAAATTATTTTTAACATGAAATCGGGCAAATTGAGTTCAGTATATAACTAACTATGTATAACATTTTTTGTTCATATTCTTATATCGAATATGCGCATTATTTGTTATATCACACATACTACACTAGAAATGTACTAACCCATAAAAACGATTACGTAGGAATTTAATATTAGAATTTGACTTCTACAAACATAACTAGAACTGAACCAATTTTCTCATTTTTATTTTTAGCAATTAACAAAGGAAATTTACAATAATATTCGTAGGTACTTACAGCGAACGAACTATCAATAATGGATCAACAAAAAAAAGTAAGAAAATTTGCTTTCTACATATTAAATACGTATTTAATGCCTCTGAATAAATTAATGAAAATCCAACATCCCATTCGGTCACATTAACCTTATGTTATTAATTACAATGGATTTTGTTTCCTATTCGCATTGCTTTCCAACCGTTCGTTTTCATTCATTAATAAATGAACCTTTTCAGGTTACGACTATTAAATTAATAACGCTAATTAAATTGCTTTGTCCATTGTTTTGTTCGCTTTTATTAACGTTGTATCATGAACACCTCAAGACTGAACAAACACGGGATTTTTAAACAACTGGAAGGTGAATATAATTTCACAATACATATTAACATAATCAATTTTTCTGTTACTAAAATAGTTTACTTTTAAAGATTAATTGCAATCGAACTTTCCTAATTGTACGTAAAAAATTTTATGATAGGTTTTACCCGCGGCTTCGCTCACGTTGATGCCCTAAATACGCTCAAAGATGATCGGCAATCACATAAAATTAACTTTTCTATCCCTCGGGAACCGTATTTTTTTTCTCGATAAAATTTACCCTATGTACTTTTCTGTAACCATAACAATGCGTGAACAAAATTTCATGTTAGATCTTAAATACGTGTCAAATATCATCGACACCACATGAAACTAATTTTTTCTATCCCTAGGGAACAGTATTTTTTTTCTGAATTAAAGGTACCCTATGTCCTTTTCTGTACCTTTGCTGTTTTCCATAATGCAAATATTATGAATGGTTATTCCATCATCTAAATTTTAAGGAATATATAGGTACACTTGTATTTAAAACAGGAAACGTATCGTTACTACCGTCATAAACAGAAGTTGATGGTTGTAGGTAAATTATTACCAAATTTTTAGAACAACAACACGTAATTAATACCTTTAATTAACGGTTTTTGCTGAATTACTCTGCAAATTCAACTCAAACCTTAATTTATTGTACTTAAGTACCCTTTAGCATAAAGATATTTTCTATCTAACAATACCTTTAAAGTCTTCCTTACAAAAATTTTCAAGATAAATAAGTCATATTTTCATAAGGTAATCTTGAAGCATTTGGAGTATCTTCAACGATAACGAATACACAATTCACTAGTAAAGAAATCGGATTATCCTGGCGCTAAACCGTACAACGTTGAGGCGAAAATTTTGGATGTCAAGGGCAGCTATTTTCGTATCGATTTTGTCGTGGAAACACTCGGAAACATCCCCACCTAGGAAATGTGTATACACAAGTAAGAGTACGTACGTAGGTATCTACGTGCGTGTGTGTATATATTTCCATGCAAACATTGCTTAACCCAATCGTAAGCAATAATGATAAGAACGAATGCATGTCCAATATTTTCCTTTACAGTTTTAGGTGGTCACTCAGGTTTTATGTGATATTTTAGGGGAATGACGAGGTTTTTAAACCAAAACTTTACAGCTCATTACAGGAGAGGGGGAGTTTAGTAATTAATCATTATTATTAAGTTGAGAGGCCCATTTGTTACATACTTTGTCCTGTTTTGGCCAAAATATCGACTAGGTAATAAATTCTTATTGAGCAAAACAAAATCATATATCAAGAGTATCTGGGGCACCCACTGTCACAGTAACCCCTAAACAACAAAATCTTTCGAACTGATTAGTCATCAGCGTCATGTGTATGTAATATTTATTTGTTTACTGCCTTATTACAGCAATTTTTCTCACTTGTGTTTTGCACAAATTAAATATCCATATAAACAGTCTCAGAATCAATGGCTGACATTAATTTATCATTTTCTCATAACAAAAACTTAAAGGCAGCAGCTAGTGTTGATTTTATGTTGATGGAACTGTTTGCCGCGTGCTGACGAGATCTACCGTCATGAACATGAACTTTTTGTTGTTTGGCTACATGTCTACCACGTAGAGATAGCTACGCCGTGGGTTCAATTCGACAAGCCGATATCTTTAAGGACCTTGTCGAACATTTTGGAATGCCACAAAATGTAGCAATTTCATACAGGCGGCGTTCGCTGTATAGTTTGTACTAATTCATCACAGAGGTTATTTAAGCGTATTTGTAAAAATAAAAATTATTTTTTTTATAAGACACCATGTGTGTCGAGGTCGAAAATAATACCTCACAATCAATAATATTCAATATTTTCATGGGTTAAAGTATTACACCTTCGTAAAAGTAAATAATATCAGAAGGTAATCCAATCGTACCTACCAAACTACATACAGATATATCAAGTCGCACAAATGCAATGTGCATTTGGCTTGAAGATAAAATAAAATTAAAAAGTTAAAAAAACGGACAGATAGATAAACGACTGATCCTATAACGGTTCCGTTTTTCATTCGGACGTACGGAACCCTAACCTGAGAACCAACCGAAAAAAAAACAAGTTGTCCCATATATTCAAACTGCAAATGTAAATTTGCAGGCACAATATTGTTTTGTTGAAAGATTTATCACGTTATTTTCCTGTAATCTATTGGGATCCGACAAATGGGCATACATCATCTGGTGGCAAAATTTATAACTCGAATGAGGGAAAAATTTACATAGGAACTGTGCACGCAAATTGTAAAATTGTTTATTAAAATAATAAAACACGTTAAAAAAGTAAAAATTTTTTTGATGATGGAGTCGACGAAGTTTTCTTCTAAAGTTAAATCAAATAAAAAGTTAATATGTTCAGTGAAAAGTTGCAATAGCACTTCAGACATAGATCTTCACTCTTCACCTACATTAACTACTTTTTTTACTTTAACAGGAAGTATTTACCATCAGCCATAACCTTAATATTTAAAACTAGAATCATACTAAAATTATAAAGTGAGAAATTATTTATTCCTGTGTAATTGATTTAATACAATTCTAATGATACGATATAAGTATTTTGAGGTTAAGAACCTACCTGCTTCAATACAACAAAGTTGCAATAATGTGTTTGCAACGTTCTCTTAAATCGGCTTTGCACGTGCAAGTCATTGATATGATATTGCTTAAATCACCCAGAATCACCTCACCAATTATATAACGTGAATCACTTTTTAAATCCGATGTTTGTAAAAAGTAGGCAGTAAACTTGACGGAATTTGAAGGCTAGCTTCCGGATTTATTTCCGAATTTTATAATGTGATTGGCATTAAAAACACGCTCACCTTCAACGAAATTTCCTTTCCGAGGCTTTGTGTCAGCCCAATCAATTGTGTCAATACTTATCATTTTATCGTAATTTAAAAATTTGGAAATTGCACGATACACTATAGGAACTACGATAAATTTTCCCTAATCGGCGCCATGTTTTTAGGCTCCTCCCATTTGACGGATCCCAATACGTAAAGAACTATTTTCCGTATTTTTTTCAAAATTTTAGGTTCAGTAGTTTCTGAGGTAATCCATTTTCTTAAATAATTAGAAAACTATTTATTTTAAAATTATAAAAAAATATATTTGCGACCGTTACAACAAGTCCTTTCATTTGGTACGTCTCACGGTACAATCTGAAAAACTATTTTTTAATTTCCCGTTGGCACCCCAAAAATAACCCTCATGTTCAAAAATTATTTATTTACGTAATGCGTCCGTGTTTGGGTCACAAAAATTCATACGTGTACTAAATTTAAACTTAATCGGTCCGGTAGACTCGGAGCAAATTGACTGTGACAGACAGACAGACAGACACAGACGAGTGATCTTACAAGGGTTCCGTTTTTTATTAGAATGTACGGAACCCTAAAAAGTAACGAAAGCACCCAAAAATCGTTATAAATACGAAAAGTGGGCTTTACTTGAAGTCGATGACTTTAAAAAGAAAATTATGTGTTGGCACGACACCAAAAATGAATAAGGAATTTACCAAAAACAAAAGATGAGGAAAACTATTTACAGGTTTTATAGAAAGCACAAGCACAAGGTAACCAATTTAGACAACACAATTAGTGGCTCTCACGGCAAAAAATGGTCAAATAACATAACAAATGAGTATTGTATAGGCTTAATAAATAAAATAAGAACTGTGTAGTTTTTTTACAGCCAGTCTCGCGTTGATAAAGCCCACTTTTGAAGAGGACGAAACACGTGTCCGCTCAGTAAAAATGTGTTAGTGGTAATTGGGGTCTAATTGAGTCTCCTATTTTATTTATTTATTAATTTACCAGTCTCCCTGTTTCTATTTCTTAAAATAATAACTATTCAATCGTGGCAAAAAATATTGTACATCCACGACAAAAAAAAACAATTGAGATAATGGTGGAGTTTTATACCAAGGAATTTATAACTAAAAGAATAATAAAAAAAAAGTAAAGAAAAAGTTTCTTAAACAAACATCATAAAGGTGATGCAAGAAGACAAACGCTATCTATTTACACAAGTCTGCATGTTGCCTGTTTGAGGACGTTATGTAAACATTTACAAAACAGTTTTTTATATTTATCTCTTTTCGCTGTACAGTTTAAATATAGATCAGCGACAAAGTGGATAAAAGTACCACCTCTTAGCGACAAATTGACCACAAATTACGTATATTTCCCTCATAATTTTTCTCTACACCATTTCCGTTTCGAGATACGCTATATGTAGTGTCAGCCTAGTGGCCATTTAGCCCTTTTCAATGGACCCTTGGAGAATAGTTTAAAGACAAAATGGATAAAAGTATCATCATTCAGCGACAAATTATAGCCCTTATATTTTTGTACGTTTGAAGATACGTTATTTGTAGTATCTTCTAGACGATTCTTTAGCCGCTTTTCGCTGGTCAATTGGAGAAAAAAATAGTGACAATATGGATAAAAATACCATTATTCAGCGACAAATTATAGCCCTTAAATTTTTCAACGGTATTTCTGTTAGGAGATACGATATTTGTAGTATCTTCTATACGATTCTCTAGTCGCTTTTCGCTGGGCAGTTGGAGAAAAGACTAGCGACAATGTGGATAACTACCATCATTCAGTAATCATAGTATTTATCTACGCTATTTCCAATTCCTACCTATGGGTGGGTATAACAGTATGGCAGATCTCCAGTCCCTTTTCGTTGTACAGTTGGAACATACGACCAGCGAAAATGTGGATAAAAGTGCCATCCTTCAGCGACAAANACATAGTGACAATATGGATAAAAATACCATTATTCAGCGACAAATTATAGCCCTTAAATTTTTCAACGGTATTTCTGTTAGGAGATACGATATTTGTAGTATCTTCTATACGATTCTCTAGTCGCTTTTCGCTGGGCAGTTGGAGAAAAGACTAGCGACAATGTGGATAACTACCATCATTCAGTAATCATAGTATTTATCTACGCTATTTCCAATTCCTACCTATGGGTGGGTATAACAGTATGGCAGATCTCCAGTCCCTTTTCGTTGTACAGTTGGAACATACGACCAGCGAAAATGTGGATAAAAGTGCCATCCTTCAGCGACAAATTAGGTATATTATTGCCCTTTCAACATTTCTCTACACCATTTCCATTTCGAGATATTCTATGTGAAGTGTCAATTTGCTGCATCCTGTCACTTTTCGCTGGACAATTCGAGGATGAAATATCGACAAAATGGAATGAAATGGGCGGTGGTGTATGGGAAACAATTGCGTACTTATTTTCGCAACTTAATTACTAAAATTTATTATTATAAAGCTCGGCACTTATTTCTGTTACACCCTGCATACTATTTCACAAATGTCTTTTCGAATAATCGAGAGTTGGTAATAAATGTGTTTCGGATAAAGCGGCGATATTTCATTTCTCACGCCTTCGGAAAATCCACATTCCGGATAATCCGTTTTCGGACAGTCGAGAGTCTACTATAATAACCTTTTCTTCTTTGCAAAGTGTGACTTCAAATATAAACTATTTACAAACTTAGCTTAGAGGTTTCCAATTCGAAGAATTTTTGCAATAATCTGTTAAACAGGTTGCTGATTCGTCGGTTTCCATAAACAAGACATTCCTTAATTCAAGTACAACATCACATGTGCCTATAAGGTATTACAGTACACAGATTTCGTTTTCCGTTTATAAACATGAGTACAACCCACATTGTTTACTTTGAATAATTTACCAAGTTCATTAAACTGTCATCATATAGACAAATCGATCTGTATTTATATTTGCTGACTCACAATTGTTTAAAAAAAAGTGACAAAAAAGCGATGATCAGTTTAATTTTAAGGCAGATGCCTCAACATCTTATGTGCATATCAAATGTTTTATGTTTGTTCACTATTTAAAGAAACGGTACATTCTCATAAAAAAGAAAGTATTTACTTTTGTTGGCAAAAATGTCGTTTTTAACATCGGCTGATAATTTACGAACACATATTGCATAGAATTTGTATAGTTCTGTTAATTATAATAAAATTAAGACATTAACAGTCTCCATGCAAGGTACTTGACCTCAAACCCCTTAGTATTTCCGTGAGCTTATTAAGAAAGAAATAGAAAATATCCTACTGTAATGGCTGCTACATGAAATTTTTGTTAAAATTTTAATGACTGTAAGTACCAATTAAAATTTTAACGGCTGTAGGTATCGATTAGTCTCCTCGTTGAGGATGTTTCTAATTTTTAAAAACGTCGATACACCCACATTTTTATTTTCCAAAGAGGTCAATTTTCACGATCGTGATACTGATACAGGATTTTCTAAAATCCATTGGTAAAATATTTTGAATTTTATGGAATGGAATTGGGCTGATCAGGGTCATAAGACATTTACTTTCTTACGTAACTTTTGTCAAATATTGAAAGCATACAAATGGGAGGAGCCTAAAAAAACATGGCGCAGATGAAGGAAAATTTTCATACTTCCTTGTACCGTGAAATTATCAATTTTTTTCCTTATCCAAGTAACAAGCTATTAAAAGATACTTTTTGTTAGGTCACTCTGTATATTTATATGTATTTAAGTTTGCTATCACACTTAACATATTATAAACCTTTTGCTTTCAAATATTAACACAGCACTGCTAAGTCATCCTCTTAACCTCTTTTCCATTGCCAAGAGGATTCTGTTGGTCATAACTTACTTCTGTAGTGAAATATTTGAACAAGATTTTACCTCAGACCTTACACGTGGCCACCATGGTCACTTACAAGAGAAAGAAAGTATTTTAGCAAACACCTTTCACATAATTCTTCACATGATCATGATCACGATCACGTAGTAACAATCAGCGTTTTGTAAATTTTTTCTATTTCTAATTGCTTCAATGAAAGTAGAACAAACACGTACATAAGTGCAATAATTTAAAACAAGAAAAAAGAAATGGCAATCTTACTAACTATATGTAATAAATTATTGGTTTTGCTCATATATGAATAAAAATTGTTTAAATAAAACATCATTATAGATTGGGCGAAAAGGACACAACAAGGTGAAAAGTACCACCTCTTAGAAACAAACTGACGATAAATTGCGTACAGTCTATTTCAATTTGTTAGGATTGTGACCTTGAAGAAATCTGCGCGAAGATAGAAAGAATACACAGTAGGCGTGAGCAAGACAGAAGTAGATGGAACAAGCTTGAACGAGCAGAGCTCTCGATTGGCGGTCTTAGGAGATCGGCTAGAACTGTACAGTACTAGACGAAAATGTTTAGCAATTTTTAAAAACAAACATGTATATAAATTAACAATAGAAAACAATGCAAAAGTTTTACAGGTGTATAGAACGTTAAGTTACTTGTACTTGTAATTATTTTTTTTATTCTTAAATTTTAACGAGACGGCTTAAATAATTTTGCAAATGGTACTGTACACTTTTGTCTAGCTCTCGTTCGATGATCGGTGGAGAAATGAGCTCCGCAGATAAATATGATTGAATTTGGAATTATGCTACGGCGCATCCTAATAAAATGAAGGAGCATATTTCTAACTTCTTGAAACGAACAGTACATTTCCCTCACGGTATTTCCCTACACCATTTCCATTTCGAGATACGCTATATGTATAGGGCTGCCACCCGCCCGGGATTCCCCAGATTTGTCCTAGTTTGAAGGGCGCCTGGGGGCCGTCCGGCAGAGGTTTTTAAAAAGTGTAACCAGGACACTTTTGTTGTCAGGGGAAATCCAACTTTTTTTATAGATAAGCGACGAATTCGTTGACAATGCGAACGTAGAGAGAGTGTTTTCGCTAGTCACGCAGCAATAGACGAAAGAAACTCCCTAAACATACACACGGTTTCTTCTCTGATCAAAATCAAGTATAATTTCAAGGACCTGAGTTGTTCCGACTTTTACAAATTCTTGTTGGAAAAGAAAGATATTTTAGCGAAAATTGGGAAGATTGAGANCCTTGTCATACAAATGTGTATACGTAACTGCTAATTATGGATTACAACCCTCTTAAAAATGTTAGAAAAACGAAAAAACCAGTCGAATGCCAATCGTATTCGCATTCGATCTATTTTCGCCAATGCATGTACACGAAAAATTATCGTTTCCTGCCAATTTTTATTACCTTAACCTAGGGCTGCCATCCGTCCGGGATTCCCCGGACTTGTCCTAGTTTGGTGGGCGTTCGGGGGCCGTCCGGCAGGGGTCCACTTTTGTGTTCAGGGAAAATCCAAATTGAAATAAATCTTAGTTAAAAATTCATTCATAATAACCCGCATTCAAGAAAGCAGGGCAAAATAGTAATAGTATCACCTAATAATAATGTTTTTATTTTGGTTGCAAAAAATATTTTTTCAGAGGTGTCGGGGAAAAAACCATATTTAGTCCAAATGTCCGGGATTTTTGCAGTGGTTATCCGGCGTTGACAATTTTGGTGATGGCAGCCCTATATATGTAGTGTCAGCTTAGTGGTTCTTTAAGCCTTTTTCGATGGACGCTTGGAGAATAGGCTAACGACAAAATGGATAAAAGTGCCATCATTCAGCGACAAATTATAGCTGTTATATTTTTCTACGGTATTTCTGTTCGGAGATACGTTATTTGTAGTATCTCGTAGGCGATTCTCTAGTTGCTTTTCGCTGAGCAGTTGGAGAAAAGACTTGCGACAATATGGATAAAAGTATCATCATTCAGCAATAACAGTGTTTATCTACCCTATTTCCATTTCCGTATACACTATGGGTATATCAGCTTGACTGTCCTCCAGTCCCTTTTCGCTCTACAGTTGGAATATAGACCATCTACCTCTACACCATTTCCATTTCGAGATACGCTATGTGACGAGTCAGTTTATGGTATCCAATCACTTTTCGCTAGACAGCTCAAGGATAAACCATCAACAAAATTGAAAAAGTAACATGTCAGAGACAGATTGGCAGCAAATTATAGCCCTTACAATATTTCTAGATGCCACTTCTACATCAAAATAGAGTATGTGTAGCGCCTCCTTGATATCATGCTAACATTTTCATTTAAAAAGTAATCGACTGGGGCGACAAATTTTTAGATTTAGCGACAAATTCTGCTTTGCGCTTTGGAAATAAGAAATATAACTTTGTTGTGCTACCCTAATATAGGCACTTTGAACGAACTTTTTACTAGCATAATAAAATTAATGTCAGGCCTGCTAAATTACCACGTACATTTCAAGTACCTTTTGTACCATTTGAACTCGTTCAGCAAATTATTGATTTGGTTACAGGTAAATGACCTATTTGGCGCAATTCTTATATGGTATAAAATGTAGCGTCCTTATACAGCGGCAACAATACAATGCAAAACGCACACATCAGAAAGTTATTTGTGAGAGTGCACCGCAGAGTAGGTCAATAAAACGGTATTGTTCGTTATTTCCTCTGATATCTGCATTGTATAAAAAATATCTCAGATAATTGTTAAAGGTGTATGTTTGGAGGGCGGCACTTTACGGGTGCGAAACATGTACGGTGGACGCTGCGGAAAACCAAAGGATAGAAGCGTTCGAAATGTGGTGTTACAGGCGAATGATGAGGATACCGTGGATAGAGACGGTTAGAAATGAAGAGATATTAGAAAGAATAGGAGAACAGAGGACTCTATAGAAATTAATAAGAAATAGGCGAGATAGGTTGGTAGGACACCTTCTCAGGCATGAAGGTCCAGTCAGAGACATATTAGAAGTAGAAACGGGAGTTAGGAGGGATAGAGGTAGACCTAAATTAGATTACTGTTCGCAAATACAGTCAAAACCGTTTACTACGACATCGTTTAGAACAACATACCTGTTATATTGACCAAAATCATAGGTCCCGGCATAATTCTATTAGACCGTCTTATAAAAAACACTGGTTTTTACGACATTGCTTATTACGACATATCTCTTTCAGCGACTACATTTAACTGATATTTTCGGAGAATTATATCTGTTAGAACGACCAGTTGTATTGTAAACATTTGAATAGGTAACAATATCCACGTCTGGTACAGTAAATGACCATTAAGATCGCAAAAGTAAACAAAAACGTGTCGAATTTAGGGTCTAGTGTAATTCTCAGAATATCTGCTATAGAAGCAAAGGAGTTTATTGCACCAGCTACGGAAGATGATATTGTACAAGAAGTTCAAGATGAAAATGACAAACAGGAAGAGACTATGAAGAACAATTTACAGTGCCTACTTTGAATGATGGTTTCAATGCTATCAGTGTATTACGAAAAATTGTTTTTTATTCTAATGAACAGTTTCATATGCAGGGAAATTATGATGATACATTAATTAAAATTAAACGTGAACTACAAAGTCTGTACGCACGACAGAAGTGTTCCAAATAGACTAAAATTCCAGATTTTATTAATATAGAAAAATGATAATTATATGTACGTAATGTCTTTTTATAATACGTTTTATGTAAAATAAATAAAATGTAGTTTTATTTTACATATGAATATATTAATCACACATTCAATAACAGGTATTAAGTACTTAATAACAACGTCACCGGCTATTATGACTATCGGTTTTTACGACCAAATATGAGTAATCCCTTCGGTGTCGTTATAACCGATTTTGACTGTAGTTATGGATGTGGGTTGTTCTAGTTTTAGGGAAATGCGAAGATTAGCTCAGGATAGCAAACAGTGCAAGTGCGTGTCCAACCAGTCTTAGGACTGACGACCTTATGATGATAATGAATTGTTAACGTTTCCATAATAACTGTTCCTAGTCCCTTGGTACCTGATGTATCAACTTTTATTTTGATACGTATTCTCATTTTGATATGCGGCTAGTCCGTTCAGTGGTAGGTCGCTTGCCTGGCACACTCTATTACATACCGGCCGATGCAATAACTTGTTTTGTTTGTATATTTTTAGTACAAAAAATATTTTCCATTATTCTTATGGTTGGTTTACTTACGAACCTGATATTTTCTACCACAATTTTTTCACACAATTCCTTCACATTTGTCTTTAAACGACTTTTGTGTCGATTTAAATAACGAACCAGGCACAGAGAAACGGTTAACGACTAAAAAAACCCACTGTAACGTACTTCAGCAGTTTGATGAGATGCTTAATAAGTCCGAAACCAGCGACCGTGAAAACCAACGGAACATTAACATGTTCGGAAAAAGAAAAAATACGAAAAACTCATTATGGTATTTGGACATTTAGTTCAATTCTTTAATAGACTTTAACGTTGCAAAAGTATTTTATTACAAAGTATCACAAGAAATACAAGGAAGAATTCTGGAAATAATAATTACTGTTAAACTAAGAAATAAGCAGAAAATTGTATTACCTATTGAATTACACTATTAAAAACATTACCTGCTGGTAGGTAAATGAAAAATAGAATATTAGGAAAATATAGACTTTAGACAACAAAATAGGATGATTCAGCCATCATATAGGGAAGGCAAAAAGTTCACCGAACATGGGAACTTATGGGAACTTGCGGAATATATATATTTTTAAGGCGTCTGTCTGATAATGAATGTCTCTCCCGTTTCTCTGAAAATTGTCCTTAACCTCAAAATCCTTTGAACCTTCGACTTGGGTGGTAATTGTCACGCAGAGAATGTTAAAATAATTTGTTAATAAATTTTAAATTCATTCATTTCATACCTAGGATATTATGTTACAGTTCTTTCTCCTTGAAATCAGGAAAAATAGTACTTTTGGGGCAGGATATGGTAAAAAATAGAAAACGGGCTTGGGAAGAAAGTATACTGCATCCCTTCTAGGAGATTGCCTTCGGCAAAAATAGCTTTTTATATACAAGAGAAAATGTGGTGTATACGCAGAAACAGGAGTAAAGAGGGACAGAGTAAGGCTTACATTAGATTAAGATTCGCAAACAGAAAGACGTGAAATGCTCTAGTTTTAGGGAAATGGGAATATTGGCTCAGGAGGAGGATCAGGAGGGGAAAGGGGAAAAGGAGAAAGAGGAGAAGAAAGGGGAGGAAGAAGAGGAAAAAGGGGAAGAGGAGAAAAAGGAGGAAGAGAAGTAAAAGAGGAAGAGGATGAAAATGAGAAAGAGGTGGAAAATAAAGAGAAGGAAGCTGAAGAGGAGGAGGAGGAAGGGAGGGTAGAGGAGAAAGATGAGGAGGAGGAGGAAGAGAGGGTAGAGGAGAAAGATGAGGAGGAAGAAGAGGAGAAAGATGAGGAGGAAGATTAAAAGGAAGATGAAAAGGAAGAGGTGGAAGAAGAAGAAAAGGAAGACGAGAAGGAAGAGGTGGAGGAAGATGAAAAGGAAGAGGTGGAGGAAGATGAGGAAAAAGAGAATGAGGAAGATGGAGAGGATGTGAAAAGAAGAAATGGGAGAGTTAAGAGGAGGGAGGGGCAGAGGGGGAAGAGGCGGAGAGGGAAAGGAAATGAGGAAGTGGAGGAAGATGAATAGGAGGAGGAGGGAGAATTAGAGCAGAGGTGCGTAAGCAACCACTTTTTGAAGTGACAACCGGGTAATGATTGCAGTGACCTTATAGATGCAGTTACCTTAAATCATTTGAATATAATAAACCACCCTGTATATACAATTTTTGGCTGTTTAAATAATACCTTTATTAGGTAAATTGAACGCAAATTTCCTAAAAGAAAATGACTATTCCATAGAGTAATAACGCGAATAAATGTAAAATATGTACAAAACAAACTCAAAACTGTTTTAACTCCTGTGAAATTTTACAAATGGAAACAAAAATATTCAAAACAAGAACATCCTGTGTATTTCAAAAAATAACAATAAAAAAGCATCATATACAAACGTCCATCACAGAAAAAAGCACAATCTGGTCTTCCGATACACCAAAGACCATGAAGATTTTGAGACGATTAAAAGCAAATACCTTTAGATTACTAATACTTAAGATAATAGTCGACGGAAGCATTAACCAAATTTAGACTAAAGTAGATTAAACTTGGACAAAAACCTGTTTAACCTCGCTCTTTCTAGTATAAGAAATCTTGCGGCAAACTACAATCCGCTATCATTGTATCTCGACCAATAAGTTCAACATATCATAAAGTATAGCGAAATTGGCGTTCGATTGAAATTGAAATATAAAAGACGCAAGTCATCGTTCGAAATAGTTACGTAACAAAAAGCGCGATTAAAAATCTATTATAACGCGCGTTTTTCGAAAGGTGAGGTGCATAATTCTTACTTACAGGCTGAACTGAACATAGGATGTTATTCATAAATTAATTGGATCTTTCATAAATTGCTTAAATCGACTCTGTTAATTTTTTTGTTCATGTTCAAATAAAAATAAACAATCCAAATTATTAAGATTTCGATAAAGATAAGTAATATTTACAACAATAATTAGGGTTTAAAAAAATAAACAAACACCTAACGATTTCTTTTTCTTAAATTAGAATCCGTCAAATGGGAGGATAACATATATAAAACGGTTAGTTTTTATTGGAAAGTAGTTAATGTAGGTGAAGAGTGAAGATCTATGTCTGAAGTGCTATTGCAGCTTTTCACCGAACATATTAACTTTTTATTTGATTTAACTTTAGAAGAAAACTTCGTCGACTCCATCATCAAAAAAATTTTTACTTTTTTAATGTGTTTTATTATTTTAATAAACAATTTTACAATTTGCGTGCACAGTTCCTATGTAAATTTTTCCCTCATTCGAATTATAAATTTTGCCATCAGATGGTGCATGCCCATTTGACGGATCCCAATACATAGCAAAAATTTTTGTTTTCAAGTGAATACATATTGCAGCTTTTGTTTTGATCGTTCATATTCTGCAGGTACATTAACCATTTATTATTTAAGGCAATTCTTAGAGGAAAAAAAATGTGGTCCACTCTGTACCTACGTTCAGCTTCAGAGTTCAGCTTATCGATTTCGTGCAACAGTCGCATAAAGCAACGATAAAAATAGAAAATAATGGAATTTCCTTTTTCCAAATTAGAAATAATTTAGTCGATACATTCTGCAAACGTATATAATTAATCAAATGACGACTTTAAAATAAACATTTAATGGAAAGATTAATTCTTATCGAATCATGCCATTTTGTATAGATAAAAAACATATCGTTTTTTTTTAAAATATATAAATAAATATATATAGCCATACTGCGCTCACTGATTATGGTACCCACTTATTTAATAAAAAAGAAGCACAACCCACACAAAAAAAATTAAATACCTACACAGGGAAAAATACATAAGTAGGTACGTGTATGATCATTGTTTGTGTATATCATTTTCTTATATTAACAACAAATTTAGTAAATTACTTCTACTGTGTACCTGTAATAAAAAAGACTTGAATAAAATCGATTTTTGAATTTAGCGTTCTCTGTTGTTACTACCTCCCTTGAAGTGTCAAATGAAAAAGTATATCTAACAAAAGTAACAGTTTATATTTATGATAAAATTCGTTTTTTAAAAATGTTAATTACAACACAAAATAGCAGTTTCGTTAGAAAATGTGTACGTCTTATAAAGGAACCGCTCATGTGAAACAAAATTGTCAGAATTGACGTAAAGAAGTTTTTATTAAAACAATTTCTAATAAGTATATTTATAAGTCTACAACCTTTTGTTTGATTTTTTACTAGACTTACCGCAATTGATATACAGTTTTCCTCAGGTCCTGACGGAAATTTGACAATAAATTTTGAGCCTGCTTTTTCTTCTGAATCATTCAAAGGCCTAAACCTGCACACCACTTTAATACTGTCTTCTGCCGGAATCTCTCGTTCGCCCGACATTTTTTATCACTTTAATAACACACAACACAACAATAAATAAATAATTAACTAACTAAAACTAAGGAAAAATCATTTGGATTGGGTATTTGTCAGTTTGCGAAATAGACTGACGTCTTTTGTAACATGCGGTCAGCCATTTTGCTTTTGCTGGTAGAGTTACGAATAATAAATAATTATGCAGGCCATTTCTATGAAAAAATAGATGCTACAGACATCTACCAGTGAAAAGACAAAATCAATTCCATACAGCGACATCTACTCAAAATAAGGAACTTTCAGAGCGGTATTTTTAAATATGTAAAAGTAATTTCACTTATTTTAATATTAACAACGTGATAATGTAAATTTAACTTTTATAATATTAGTAGTTTTATAGAAATTCAAATTATTGCTGGACGATATGAATAAAAAACGGTTTCTTCATATTATTTTAGTTTCCTTATCAATAAATATGATTATATTAAATGCAGATGTAAAGTTCTCATAAAAAATAACTTATTTAATAAAACCTTGAATAAAAACATTTGTGGCCTACAGTGCAAAAAGAAAACAGAAAAGTAAAATAAGACAATTATGCATACGGTAATGTAATTATTACTTAGTCGTGTGGTCATAATCGTTATCATGAATATAATTACAATACGTGTATCATTACAATGAAACTTTATATCTGAGATAATTCGTTGATAATTAAAATAGTTTTAACAACGGGGTGGATAAGAAAACTCATTATTCAGCAATACAATAGATCAAATTCAAAATCAGCAGGCAATAAAAATGTAGAAAGTGTATGTAAGGTTACTTTCTCTGGAGAGTAATGGTAAGTAACTGTATTTACAAGAAAAAAGAAACTGGAACAAATTACTGTAAAACAATTTATTTTGGTAAAAACGTAATTAATTTATTGTTAAGTCTTTTAAGGTTATGTCAGCTATCATTCCTGCACCTGACACCACAAAACTAGAAGATTCTTCAAAAATATTTAACCAGTTGTTAGATTGTGTTCAGCAGTGTCAGAGACGTTTTGGTGGAAAAGCAGAACTTGCCACAGATTTTGATAGCTGTGTTGTCTCTCTGTGCCTTACTTTAGAAGCTGTCCTTTTACACGGTCTAAAGAATAAACCAGTTGATATCGAAAAAACATCAACATTAAAACAAGTGTCTGATATTATCAGCAGCAGTCTCAATTTGACTAATGAAAATATATGTAAGTCTTTTATATTGATCATAAAATGCTATCTTTCGATTAAATATATTTATTATAACAGCATTCTGGCCGTTTGTGAAAAAGCATCTAACAAAGCATGAAATAGAAAGGTATGAATTTTTGAGTCATATATGGACAGATTGTGGCAGAGGCAGGGCATGGTTAAGGTCTTCTTTGAACGAAAGATCTTTGGAAAGGTATATATAACTAATTTTTCCTAATTTAATATTCTAATTTTTTGTCAAAGGTAATGAAAACAATAAATATCATTGGATTATAATTATTATATAAAACTTAAATGAAGAATGCTAGTAAGCTAATATAATAATTGTAGGTATTTTTATTCCTTTGTTAATGATAAGGATTTATTAAAAAAATACTACTGTGAAGGAGCACTTTTACGAGATGAAGAAAAAAGTAATTTACTTCCAAATATGGCTGCAGGTAGTTTATCACAAATAATCATATATTATTGAAACTATATTAACAAATTTTTATTGCTAGGCTTGTGTTCTATTTTGTTTGCAATAAGTATTAACAAACCTGATCTGAACAGTGGTGTTCAACTTTCAATTAGAAGAGTTAAAGAAAAGAGTGAACCAATAATTGAAGTACCTGTGCCAGGTATGCAACTTAAACTAAAATTCTTTTTAAAAATCGAATTTATTTCGAAACTATTATTATTAATTGTATAGTACTTATCAGTAACGACTTACTCTAGTATTTATTTTACTTTTTTTTTGTCTATATAAAGTATACTTCTTTTTAAGTTGATTAATATTACTTCATTAACTTTTGATATTATATTTTTAAAATGAAAGTGGGTAAAAGTCATCGAAGAAACCGAAAAGTTGCAAAACAAATTATTTTGTTTGATGAGGAAGATAGCAGTGCTGTGTCAACAAGTGTTCCATCAAGCTGCGAAAGTTTCACGTCTTCTGAAATTAATTCCGTAATAAAAATGGCAGAAAGTCAATCTGAAGTCGTTGAAGAATCTCAGATTAGAAACAATGACCCACACACCCAAAAAGAGAAACCCAAACACCGGGTAAGCATAGAATCTATTAGAACATCGGAGCAGTATGTTGTTGATGGCACTTTAACACCTGTTGAACAAACAAATATTGGAGAACTGACTCCGATATCTGTCGAACGAAACGAAATTGACTCACCGGACACTTCTGATAACATTATAGAAGTTCCCACTGATATAAGTGCAGTCCTTACTGCAGTAGAAAATAAAAATAAAGAAGAGATTAAAAAATTGCAGAGCAAAATAGAGACACTGACGAAAGAGAAACAGACGTTACAGGAACAATTAAAAAATTATGTCAGTGCTATTATGCTCAATGACACTGATGGGAATATTTTAAAAGATATAAAAGAATTAAAGATTTCAGAAGAATCCACGAACTTACCGGATTACAAAAATGAAGCAAAACTATTTGAACAAAAATTAATTCAGGTATATAATTCCTCAATAATATCATTATTATTTGAACAATGTTGATAATTTTAGGTGGCTGAAATGCATGCGGAATTAATGGATTTTAATGTTCGTTTGCAAACTTCTTTGAACCAGAAAGATACTTTGCTAGATCGCCTAAAGAGAGAATTGGAAGAATTAAGAGGACCTGTTCCTGCTGATGAGCTGGGGGAAGAAGTTCGAAACTGCGTAAATGTATGGATCCCTTCAGCATTTCTTACAGGTACTATTTTCAAAAAATCAAAAAAGCTTTTGACAAAAAAATAGTATCTAAATAAACCAGGGATAAAATTATTTAATAATCAACCATACAACATTTCCCTAAACATAGTACCACAGTTTGTTCAGATGAACATTTTTTATATTTATGTTTTGAGTGTCAACATATATTATTTTTATATTAAATTTAAATAAATATTTGTACATATTTTTAAGACAGTTGGTACTTTTGTAGGTGTTATACATTTTGTAAAACTAACTGAAATAATTCAGTAATTGTTGTATACATTTTATTAGGAAGTGGTTCGGATGCTCATCACGTTTATCAGATATTTTTGAGAGCAGGAAACGACGAGTGGAATATTTATCGGAGATATGCTCAATTCTACAACTTGCATTGCGATTTAAAAAAGGTCGATCCAATAGTAGCAACATTTGATTTCCCCCCTAAGAAAAGCATAGGAAAGAAGGACTCAACATTGGTTGAAAATCGCAGGAAGCGTTTGCAAACATATCTGAGAAAAGTTTTGGCCCATTGGCCTGAACTATCCCATTGCAACAGCAGATATTTACTTGAGCAACATTTGCCATTTTTTAAGTAAGTTTATAATTCAAAATTTTGCAAGATTTTTAATGTGGTACTAAAAACTTTTCGTAATAAGATCATGTAGTATTTTGATTTTAATACCAAGGGGTATTGGTATTATCACTATACAAAAACATGTGAGTCTCACAATGGTCGCCACTGATATGTTTACATCTAAAACCCTCCTACATACTGAAATGTGAAACTGTAGCGTTATTTTGTTCCATTTGTAATAATATACTTTTTGGTTTTAGAGATAAAACTAATGACGACAAAAATAAAAATGAGGGTAGACGAAGTGTCTTCTCTTCCAGAAAAAACACTCCTATGACTGCAGACAGTCATTACACGGGATTATAGTTTAATTTGTAATAAGTTAATTATTTGTTAAGTGCAAATATACTCACGTTTAAGTATAAATAATAACGAAACGAGGGCAGAAATAGTAATAAAATAATGTATAGAAATGTATATATGTAGTTGTACATGTAGTAATGTTTTGTAGGCATAATACGTATCAAAACCAAAACTTAATTAATTACTAACATTTTTATGATATTGTAAACAGAAAATTTCGTAATTTTCGATTCGTGCATTAAAAAGTATTTAAAAAGGTAGATTCTAAGATTAAAAGTTGCCTTTAACATTTCTAATCATTTCCGAGCAACAAATTATTTATCCTTTTTATATGGTCAGTGAAGTATGTTTAGTTTATTGAAAAAAGGTAATTATTCATATTACCTACTCCTACTGTACAATTTTCATCCTGTGATAAAAACAAACCAGTAAACATTTCATATTTATAGTAGACGTATTTTAGTTATGTTGTATAATTTCAAGATGTAACAACGATTATAATAAAAACATAACGTATCTTCCTGTTGTTTTAGTTTTACAATCATTTTATTGGATTAATTATTCCTTTATTTTTAAATGTCCTAGATAATTTTTGATAATTCTGCGTATGGACTTTCTTAAGCACAAAGAATTTATGTATTGTGAAATAAATAAAACTTTAAAAAATATTGAAATTTATATTTAAATTATAAATAATTAATTAGTGCCTACTTTAAACTAGTACAACAATAAGAATAAATTAAGAAACACTTTCTGGAATTAAATTAAATTTTTTTGTTTAGTTCTAGGCCTATGCGCTTTCTATCAATTTCAATTTTTACAACTTTGACTTCCACTTTATCACCTATTTGTAACTGAATTCCTTTTTGTTTGCTTGAGTGGATAAGACCTTTGGTACCCACCCCAATATCAACAAAACAACCAAAATGAGTTACATTCGTAATTCTCCCGGTTAAGACTGATCCACTTTTCAAGTCTAAAATATTGGTCAAACTTTTTCTGAATAGCGGTGTCTTGTCCATTTCAGATCTCAAGTCGAAATTCAACGGTTTGCAAAGACAATCGATTATCAATTCGATTGATTCTTTCGACGACTTTAGTTCTTCGCTTATTTCCGATACATTTAGAGTATTTCTTTTGCGTTGCATTGCTTCGATAAAATGCTCTTTTCCAACATCAGATACGCGTAAATGCAACATATCCAAAAGTTTATTACAAAGATTATACGATTCGGGATGAATGTACGTGCAATCTAATTTGGTTGTTCTTGAATTGTTATAAAAATCGTCTGCATTATTTGGATCTGTAGGTCCCACGCGAAGAAAACCTGCGCACTGTTCAAATGTTTTTGGCCCAATACCTGGAACTTCTTTCAGCTGAGAACGATTAAAAAAGGGACCGTTTTTCTCACGATGAATAACTATTGCTGTTGCTCTTTTTGCATGAAGACCAGCAATTTTTCTAATAAAAATAAAGACACACTAAAATAAAGTATATAAATACGTAATATGTAGTATTTTTTTTTAAAACCTTTCAGGGTAATGAAAAAGCATCATAAATGGAGAAAGACAAAGTTCAGTATTGTCAGATTTTTTCCTGAATATGTATTATTCCTTTATTCCAGATTTGTAGGTCCTAGCTCAACTACTAATGTTCTTTGATGATCAGTGATACTTTTGACTGTTTTCAATTTAAAATTCGTGATTTTCATTTTTTTCCAAATTTGAAGGTTCTAGTTTAACTAAGTAACAAGCCTCAACAAGATCTGGATAATTTCTGATAATGAAGTAAGGGAAGCTGCTTGAACTGTTTCTACTTAATGTAAAATAATTGTTAGAACAAAATCACTTACGGGACTTACTAAACTTGTTAAAGAGAAGAATAAAAGAAACGAAATAGAAGACGCACAAACAAACTTTAGAACTACAATTATTTTCCTTCCTTATACCCCAAGCAATATAAAGTTACATCCACCCATACACAGTAATATTTACCTTTTTATTAATGACTTACCTCAATAAACACTGAGACGCAGTATTGAGGTCGACTCCAACGAAGCTAACACATTCGGTAACAACTTCATCCAGAGCTTCTTCAAGTTGTTTCTTAGACAGATCGTGCTGGTACATTCCCACTCCTAAATGTTTAGGTTCAACTTTTACTAATTCTGCAAGCGGTTCCTGAACTCTCCGTGCCAAAGACACTGTCAGAAAAAGAAAATAAATACATATTATTTTTACAGATGCAGTTCTTAGAAGTTTACCTGCACTTATAAGGTTTGGGTCTAGATTAGGAAATTCTTTTCTTGCTTCTGGACTGCAAGAATAAATTGAAGCCCCATTTTCATCTACAATTGTGTAGAACACTTCTAAGGGTGAGAAAACGTTTTTATTAATCAACTCACTGAGCCAGGTTTCTGTTTCTCTACAAGCAGTTCCATTTCCTAAAGCTATTAACGTGCAGCTAAAAATAAAATAATCTTTCAGGCAGTGAATCAGTATTTTATATCTCGAGTTCATTTGATTAATGTAAGATAACAAAAAGTTTTACATTTTTCACATATTCACGAAAAACAAAAGTGTATATAAGAAAAAATTTGTTAATTTTTTTTGTTCTCTTATAATGATTATGCTACAACATACTTGTAAGCTTTCAACAGCTTTTTAAGGATTTCTGCGCTTTTTTCCGATTTATCTCTGAATGGAAAAAGTACATCAGTTTTCAGTACATTTCCAGTAGAAGAGATTAACGCTATTTTGCATCCATATTTGTACCCTGGATCGATTCCTAATATTGGTCTACCTTTGATGGGTTTGGCAAGCAATATTTGTTTAAGATTAGAACTAAACACTTCTAATGATGCTTTTTCTGCCTTTGATTTCAATTCTGATCGAACTTCTCTAACAATCAGTGGATGAACTGGAACATAACAAACGTTATTTCATAGTAGAAATTTTTAAAAAATAGCCTGTTTTTTACTTAGTCGAGTATACGCATCGTCTATTGACGCTTCTATAATTCTTTTTCTTGAGTCATTGAAACACCCACGTTTCAAAAAGCGATCCACACAGAGACTAAAGAATTTTTTGTGTACAAAGTCGGGTACGATTACTTTAACTGAGAGAGCTTTTTGAGATTCACCCCTGTTTATCGCTAAAACCTTTAAAAACAAATATCCGTCATACATGCACTGCAGGATTCTGAAATATACAGATACCTGATGAGGTTTAATGGAGTTTGAGCTAGTTTGAAAATCGTAATAGAGTTCGTATTTTTTTTCATCATCATCCTGCTGAGCTTCTAATTTAGTATTTTTTAGGTCCTTACTGGAACTTTTTTTGGCAATACTCTTTTTTGTTTCAATCAGAAAGTAACTTTCCAATCTCCTGTAAAGACCAAATTTTTTATACTAGACAATGACAATTTTTATAGAAATTTAAGAAGCAGGAAAAAAATAAATAAAAGAATAAAAAGTAAATAAATCAACAAATAAACAGCAGTAAAACATTCTACACTGCAATAAATGTCATTGTATATAATAATTCGTAAATAATAAGTTAACTTACATTTTTCTAAGCTTATCCAATATTTCAGTATCTGTAGCCATTATGTGTGCAATTATATGCATTACACCCTTCTCTACATCTTCAACAGTACTTAAATCCTTTATTTCTTCGTTAATATATTTTGAAAGACTTACTGGTTCTGTGTTTTCCAATAATTTTAAAGCTGGTTCTTCCAAGCCTAATATTTTTGCTTTTTCAACTAATGTTTTTTTTCCACCAGGTTTATAGGGAGCATACTGAAATAAAAGAATGGTCTCTATAGAAAAAGCTTTCTTAGCTTAAAAATAGTAATCAAGAGAAAAAAATAAACTGAAGGATAGAAAGTCTATAGCAAATGTTCCCAAAGAAAATGCAAACAAATACTTCCGGTACTTTGTATAATCTCTTTATTCACAATGAAACAGAAAAAACTATAAATACTCACAACATGCTCCAATTCTTCTGCAGTTTTTGCAGCAAGGACACTCCTCTGTAAAGTATCATTTAATTTGCCACTTTTCTCAAGACTTTTCAAAACAGTTTGAGCCTTAGTTTTAAGAGTTAAAATTTTGTCATATGTTTCTTTGACATCTCTAAGTTTTTCAATAGCTATATCTCCAGTAAAATTTCGCCTGTATCTAGCAATGAATGGGATGGTATTTCCTTCTTCAAATAATTTTACTATATTTTCTGCTATTACATAATTAAGATTTTCAAACTCCCCAAGCAGCTCATAATCAGTCCACGGGTGTTCTGGTTCACTGATTTTATACTGTGGATTAGCAGCTATTTCTACTTCGTCATTTTCTTCATTGATTTTTTTCAATTTCTTCAGTAACAGCTCGTCATTTATATTAATTTTACGTTTCTGCTACAAATACGTATATTCACATTAGTAAACAAGTACGGAAAAGGTTTTTTATTTCTTACTGTCTTTTTGTTCATATTCGACATTTTTGAATTTTCATACTGTGCCATGCAAATTGTAAGTTGTAATGCTCTGTTATTTCTAAAATTAATAAATGTTTCAAGTTTTCTTTAAAACATTTTCTTTTTACATAAAATTATCAAAACATCAAAACAAATATAGCGTTAAAAGTGAGGTTAGGAAGCTAATATCATAGATAATAGCTTAGATAATAGATATACAAAGGGTTCATATTCATCCTTATCTATAAAATTCATAGAGTAGGGTATATCATCTCTAATCAATGTTTCATATTTTTAAAAAATGAAAGTAGTGGCTAAATTTCCAGTTAACAGAACAATACGATTTATTTTAAAATTCAGTGTTTATTATAAATATTTTGAAAAATAACCATAAGATTTTTTAGATATTGAACTATGTTTCCATTAAATATAAATATTNCTGTGTACCTGTAATAAAAAAGACTTGAATAAAATCGATTTTTGAATTTAGCGTTCTCTGTTGTTACTACCTCCCTTGAAGTGTCAAATGAAAAAGTATATCTAACAAAAGTAACAGTTTATATTTATGATAAAATTCGTTTTTTAAAAATGTTAATTACAACACAAAATAGCAGTTTCGTTAGAAAATGTGTACGACTCGATGAAGCTTTAGAAGAGCAAGATCTCTATACAATAATAGAAGATCTGGACGATTCTGATGAAGAAATAAGAGAAACCGCTTGGAGTATTCTTAATTTATGTAAAGTAACAGTTGGATCAGAGATATTTAATAGATTTATTAAACTTGTAAATGATAAGAATGTAATATTACAACAATTTCAATGTTGTACTACGGCTAAAGAAAATTTGATATATGCATTAAAAGATTACATCAAAGCACCTAATTTTAGTTTGGAAGAACTGTTAAGCAATTATTACAATGAGACAGAAGCAGTAAGTTTTTTTAGTTTATTTAAATGTAACAAGCAATTAATGAAATATTTTAGATTACTACATTATTTATTGAAATGTGTAAAAGACTTTCTAAAACGGAAACAGCAGACTTTATTTGTTATAAGTTATTTCCACTCATATTTCATACTGAAAATGAAAAATTACGAGATGCTGCATTAGAAATTGGAATGGGTATTACTTCATTTAACACACTGGCTGATTTGGATCCAGAGAAATATAAAGATTTTTTGGCTGCTATTGAAAATGAGTGAGTTTAATAGTTTTTTAAGTAAATTCAAGATAAAAATGTATGCATTTTAGATACATTCTAAGTATTCGTAATGTACTTGGAAAAATGAAACATCCAAACTGGCATAAAATGTTTATACTATTACTTAGGTATGGGGGAATTATGTTTCATCAACGTGTTGACATTACAAATGCCATTTTAAAAATAGCAGAAAGTGGTTTTAAGTCATCATCAATTGATAATAAACTTTTTGCCTTTGATTGTTGGAAGGTAAACAATTAAAAATGATATACATAATATCAAGTTAAATGCATTATATCACTATTGATATTTGCTGCTAACAGTAGTACATCAAACATTTGTCAAACTGTATCTACTACACAGTGTATATACAATACAAACCAAATTAAAATTGCTGCCTGGTGATTTCAGTTGAAAAATTATTAATTTTTATTATTATTTCTGTTTTCATTGAAAGGAATTTTAATATGTGGTATGTAAAGCAAATTAATAAAGAGCATTAAGATCTTGCTCTTAAGAAGTTAGATGTTCTATTGGTATATTCAGTTTGATAAGTAGATTCCTTCATAAAGTTCTTGTAAAATATTTAAATAGTTATAAATAATTTACTAACAAATATTATTGCTTTTCTTGACAGGAATTAATCAACAATTATAGTCTTAATTTAACACATATGACTATGCCAAAACATATTAAGCTTTTGGTGACTCCACTGAAAGCTAATTTATCATCAAATGAAGCTGTTATTAATAAAAGATTTGAAATATGGATATATCTCTTGAAGAAACTCGGTGATAAGGCTGTAGTTTGCCTTGAACATTTCTTAAACTTTTGCTTTGGACCTTTAGGAGCAAGTCCTTTGGTAGCAACAAATAATCCAGCGATTGCAAGTCCAGGGAAAAAAGTAGTACGACTTTATAAAAAAAGCCCGAAATTTTTACTAGAAATGCTGGGTAAGTAAAATTATTTATTATTGATCTGATATCCCACAAGCATGGGAAATGATTAGTTTAATTTTTTATTTTTTTAACATTAATTTTTAAAAAATATCCGTTAAATGAATAATGATTCAAAATAAGGTTTTTCAGACACTTTGTGCAATACTTACTTAATAACTGCTAAATTAACGATATTAAAAAAATGTTTCATAAACATATTTATAGTTTTTTTTGATGAATCATCATAAATTGAAGATACAAATACATAAAAAATAAAAATTGGAATAATGTTATTTCAAACCCGCTTCATAAAGGCAACTTTTCTGAACCATAATAATTAAAGAAGAGTGATTTTGTTTGAAAAAGTATGTTTGCAGTATTCACCTGCATCTAATCAATTTTTAAGTCAATAATTTTAATGATAAGATAAATAGGCACCATCGATTGGAATGGTATTGATTTGGACTGAAGTGTATTAGTTTGTAGTGTTGTGTTATATTCACAGGAGAAACCAATTTAATTAATTGATTAAAAAATTGAAGAGCTATACCTTATCAGTGTAATAGTTTCTACCGTTTCAAATAGTGGCAGGGTATTAACGTCATTAAATTACTACTTCATCGTTTGGCGCCAAAAACTACACCGCGTGACTGGTATCATGAAAATAATAAAAAAGTAATTAAAAATAATTTTTTAAGAACCATTTCGATTTTAAATGATAATTTTTGTTACATTTTTTAGTCTCTTTATCTATGAAATACTAATAGATTTACTGAAATGTTTCTATTGATACACTTTATTTAAGGCCATTATGGACACAACTCGAATGATCCTTGCGTTTATTACGAAGAAGAATTAAAATTGAAGAAACCAATTTTAAATAATTCTAATTTCCAGACGATTTACACCCCTGTAATTCATAGTATTGGGGAATGTTGTATAATATTGTCTAAATGGAATAGTGACGCAGCCGAGCTTTCTAGGGTAAGGTACTCTCGTTATTTTAAGAAGAGAAAAAGAAAGAAAAAATATTATTATATGCCACAATTTTTTCTATCTTTAGGTAATTCATTGTATGTGGGGATCGTTACTGAATTTCATTAATGAGTTAAATTCGGATATAAAAGAAAAAGTGCTTCAAGTTGTAAGCAATCAAGTTTTGGCTTTATCAAAGGTAAGTTTCTTAATTTTTGCGTAGATTTAAAGGAGTAATTTCAAATTAATAACAGTTTAAGAAAACTTACAATATGTTAACATAAAAACTTATTAGTTTAGATGTTAAATTTAAGTTTAATAGAAAAATAGTAAATTCTAGAGACAAAACCATAAATAAATATTGAATGAACTAATTTTTCATATTTCAGGTTGCTGATAACGATAGTGATTATTTAGATAGGATATTGATGCCAATAATAAATACGATAATGAGCTTCGAATGTACAGATACGAACGATAGTTTATTTAAACCCGTCCTGGTTCCAAGTTTAAAATATCTCAATGCAACGGGTAAATTCAATACGACAAGGTAAAGCAAACAGTTAAAAAGTAGTTATCGTTGTTATCAAATTTCACACAAGTTACCTAAAAAGTAATTCATAATTAGCATAATAAAAAGATTGTGATTAAACATCTGTATCTGTGGGGGAGTTTTTTGAACTCCAGTTATTTGTAGTGTGATTTTTCTACATCCCTTGAAATGCTACTTATTTTTTATTTGTTTTT
The DNA here is from genome assembly GCF_000699045.2 of Agrilus planipennis. Lineage (NCBI taxonomy): Eukaryota > Metazoa > Arthropoda > Insecta > Coleoptera > Buprestidae > Agrilus > Agrilus planipennis. Next base: position 658,302 of record NW_020442313.1, read on the forward strand.
CGAAATGCAATTTTTGACCTTCTAACCGTCCCTTTTCTTTGTTTTCAGTTTATCGCTTTGCATGTACAAACTTAATTTGAAACCCCCTCTCTGGTTACAAATTCTTCCCTCTATGTAATAAAGTATGTTTATATAATATTGCAAACGCCTCCAATTGTTGAATATTTTCAAAATTTGTTATTTATATTTTACCCAAAATGTTGCGATGCACATAATTTTTTTTATTGTTTAGGCTACGACAATCGATGGATGCAGCATTTTCTTCGAAAAGAAATTTTATTAAAGTGCGAATGTTCGGGGATTTTTGTGATTTAATTACGGAAATTGAGAAAGTAAAATTATCTTATCCTTTGTGGATCACATTAAGTCATTTCGTGCCTGATTTATGTCGTACTTGTCCAATTAACGAAGTGTTCTCTGGATATTTGTTGTCATACATGCTTTGGCCAGTAAATAATTACAATTACATTCCAGAAGACGAAAAACAGGTAAGAAGTGTTGTCGTTGTTCCTTAGTTAATTAAATATAGGAGTCGGGAGGGCATGGACCAACTGCCGTTGATGTTGTTTTTTTGTGTTAAGTTGAACCTGATGGTTATATATGGTTAAATTGTGATTAAATAAAACACTAAAACTCAAAATTCCACAAAACGTTTAAAAGCGTTTACCTTTAAACAAATCGTTTGGGAATGTATAAGTGCAAATATTAATACTGTTGCGGGGAATATCATTCATACAATTTTATAATTTCATTTCTTAAACTAGTAAGTTAAATTTTTTACCACTTTACTTCAATTTTTTGTGTATTTCATTTCAGAACATAATAAGTACATGGAAAAGGTTGATGGAAGACATTTGCAAAAGTAATGCGTTGGTTCACAAAAACCACCACAATTTTCTAACATCGATAATTCATTCATTTCAAAAGATTATAAAGAAGAAGCCGTTAGTCATCAACTCAGTATCATTTTTCTTACCTTTATTATCCCTTGATTCTCTTAAAGACGATGACTTGGACCCACTATTTAGTATGTTACAAAAATAAACGCTTGTGTACATAACATCACCTACTTGCAACGTTTGCTTTTAGTTTCAGATTTACTACAGTTGGTACTGGATTTACTCGATTGTCCCTTAACATCAAAAGAAAATATTAACAAATTGGCGCTAATACTTACAGTGTGTATTAACAACGTTCTAAGACATCCAAATGGAAAAGCTGATCTGATTTACGAAAAATTGTTTAAAGCGATCGAGTATTTTTTACAACCGCATCAAGTAAGCAGAAAGGATGTTAATAAAATGATTCTTTAAAAATTGAATTTTATTTGGAATTTATGACAGATTATCAAGTAACCATTTTTATTNGGACAAACTTGAGAATATATTGAGTAAAAATTGCATTTCTAGAGAAAGAGTACCTCTTGCTCTTAAGTCTTTGATAAGTGACCTCACACTTCATAAAGACTCGGAAATATCCCGAAATGCTATTAAAATATTGTCGCTCTTAGAAAATTCAACCAATGAGGACACATTAAAGTCAAGCAGCGAAAATTTTATAGAAAATTCGAATTCTTTGTTATCTAGATCGTCAGCTAAAAATATAGTGCAGAAGTCCACGAAACCTACTTTCATTGAAAACACACGAGTGATACAACAGCTCCTCGAAAAAAACACCACTCCCATGAAGCTGAAAGGGAGCCAATTGAAAAATTCTCCAAAATCATCAACAGCGTCCACAACAACACCTTTTCGTTCATCTACTACTAAAAAATTACCATCTCGTGCTGATAAAAAAGAAACGTATGTCTTAATAGAAAATAATTACAAATTTGATAAAAGAAAGCTGACAGAGCATCAAAAAGAAAAGATGAAAAAACGTCGAGAAGACATCCCCGCACTTTACCAGGATCTATCCCAAAGTCAAACGGGCAGTACAAGTAACTCGCAAAGTAACTCTCAAGAGGATGCCATTGGCAAGGATTTAAAAGTAATTGTGGAGAGAATGCCTTACGTAGAATGCAACGATTTCACTGACGATAGTAATAGAAACTGTAGTAGTGCAAACCATGAAGTCAATAAATGTAAAGAAAACACTTCGTATGATGATATGCAGCAAATCAATTTAGTAATTAACGAAACGAATAAAACTGAACAAAAAATTAAAGAAAATGCTAAACCTGCCATTACTTCAACTGAAGATATTTTTATTGGCACGAGTTTAGAAAAAGAAACAAATAAGCCAGCAGAATCATTAGCAGCGGAAAAAAGTGGCGAAGAAAACGTGGAATCTGTAAAAAGAAATAAAAGGATAACTAATGAACTATTAAGATTAAAAATGGACATTGTTGGAGGTGATATCAATATTGATGTAAACGAAGAGAGAAAAAGTAGACGAAATTCAAAGCAACTCGATAAAACCACTTCGCCATTTATTTTTCAATTTGACAAACGTGAATCCGCAGAAACTCCGAAAAGTAAAAAGAAGAAAATTCAAAAGACCAGTAAGAATGTTGGAAAAACGAAAAGACATTATGTAGAAACAAATACTGTTAACTCTAATAACTCAAGCGGCAAAGAGCCACCTAAAAGGAAATGCAGAAAAAAACGATCCCAGTCTTTAACTCACGATAACGACAAAGCACTTGTGATTAAGAACAACTTAAATCGAAGAAGTAGATCTAACTCTGAAACGAAAGAATACATTAGTTGCAGCAACTCATCTAGTGATATTCACAGTTCATTAAGGAATGAGAATTCAGATTATTGCAGTGAAGATATTATCGAAAGTTCTCAGGAATCGTATATATCATTTGGAAAATCTCTTTGTAAAACATCTCCTAACCCAAATCAAATTACTAAAAATACCTTCACCTCTGCCGTCGATTCGGTCGTTGATGGTGATGTTGAGTCACCTTACACCGATTCGATTTGCACAATTAGCTGCAATAATCAACAAACTGGCACCGATAAAAGAATTCAGCAATTTCAATTTAAGGAAAAATCACTGGAGTCACAAACAGTTCAAATTGTGGAATGTGGTGCTAATGAAAAATTAAAAGAAATAGAAGAACAGAAAAGCGATACAATTGTTATTTCCGAAGATTTCAGTCCAGATAAACTAATACGAAAGGATTTGGATCAAATTGAAAGGAAACTTACTAAACGCGAAATAGAAATAGCTGAAGCTGACACAGAATCACTACCGGTAGACAATTTGGATGATTTTAAAACATGTTCTGAAACACCAGAAGCATCTTATGAACATGCAATTGAAACACAAAATGAAGAAATTGTTAGTTGTACAAAAGAGGACGATGTAATGGAACCAGAGAAAGACGAAAAAACACCAAGTTTATTCGACTCCGAAGCAGATGACCAAAAAGGTTGTGCAGCAAACCTACAGCAACATCTAGAAGAAGACGCTAAACTAGTTGATAATGAAAATAAGTCGAAAATGGTTTCTCAACAGCAACCGTCATCACGTTCAGCCAGGCTTGTTGGCCTCGTTACTACTACAAATTTAGTCAATGAAAAGTCTCCGCATATGAACTCTTCTCTCAAAAGAAAGTCGGATGCTGTTAGTTTTAAAACGGCCTCTACAGTTTTTTCGCCAAAAACAAGCAGAGTTCGTAAAATGATGCAAAATTGCGAAGATCAAAGACCGCTATTTATAATAGACTTAGACGATGAAGTGAAAGAAAAAATTCCGGATAATCAATTACTGCAGTTCAGTAGAGAAATACCGAGTCCCCTGGCAACACCCAAGGGAAGCATTTTGAAGCGGAAGAGGGATGTTAACGGCTATTTATCAGACGATAATCTTCAATCAGCAAAAGTTAGTTGAGTTACAATACTATTGTTTATTTTTGATATATTGCAGTTGGCAGTAAATGCTAATAGATAATAGATAATAATAATATACTCCCAATAACATTATATCATGTTAACGTGCCTTTATTTTTCGGTGATTTATCGAAATTGCTTATGACGCGCTGATGAGAATTAATGTTAATTAATTAATTACTGATACTTAATGTTCTTTATTAGTTTACATAATATTGATTTCAGAGAAAACGAGTCAATTTTAGTGACCCACCAACAACTTGCAAGAAGGTCTTCATCCAACATCAGGATGAGTTAGTAAATAGACATCGAGGGATCAAAAAGAATCTCCTTCTGACCACAAAACTTCCAACTAAAGAAGTAGATATAATTATATCTTCCGAAAATGACCACAATTCTGTAAGAGCTACTGAAGAAGAAGGCTGTAAATCTACAAGTCACGAACTTCCATCTGAATCATCATCGAAAGAAATAGTAGACACAGAAATGACACAGGAGTGTGACAAAGTCATTATCAATGACTATACAGTCGAAGGCAACATGAACATACAATTTTCAGAGGATATTAGTTTTCTTGACGACGTTGTGCCAATTTGTCCTGATTTAACCGATTGTTTAGAAAATGTGGAAGTTATTTCAAATAAGTTGAATACTCCCTTGTGTAAATCGGCACTTTTAGAAGAGTTGAATAAAAAAAATATTCATACTATCGCAGATTTAGCACTTTTAACCGAAAAGAAAATAAATAGTTTGACTCTAGACCAACCCAAAATGGCTGAGGTAAAACGGGCTCTTTTTGAATTTAAGGAGGCTAAGAAAAGCGAACTAATAAATGAAATTATTAATGACAATATTGAACATGTCTTGGATAGTGACAAAATAGAGGAATCAATTTCATCAGGAAATATAACTCTGTTAGAAGAAACTGATTTAAATACTACGACTGTTTTAATAAATGGTGAACCGAATGTATTAAGCACCCCATCGTCATCGTCACTTGCAAGTGAAGATACGAATCAAAATCAACCACATTGTTTGGTAGGTAATCATTATTAAGCGAGTTGTTTTTTTTTGTTATTAGATAAAAAGTCGATTCATGAAAAATAGAGAAAATTACTATTTGGCTTCAAACCAAAATAATTTCTTGCTAAAGAACACTTGAAATAAATTACTCTTAAAGTAATTATAAATATGTACACATATGAGATATATGTTATAAAACTGAAAGGAATTATTTGGTGATATTTACAAAGTCCTTTTGTAGCTGAAATCTGTAATTAGCATATTTTTTAAAAAACAGCACGTTCTTCAGTGATTTCGCTAACATTCCTTTTGAAATGATATTTTAATTTTTTTCATAAATAAATGTTTTTTAAAAGGCTATATCTACTTTTTCCTCAGGAATCAAAGGATCAATATGATGAAATAGAAAGGCTTATTAACGGGACGACGGAGGAGAACCTTGAACAGTTTGTTGTTCTCGCGATTAAAAAATTGTCTGAATCCCATAACAGCCAAAACGTGCTAAAAAGACTGATTGGAACGATCATAGAAAAAATGCCCCGTTCCGTTACATGGAAAACATTCCATGAGTATTTGACAAAATTGTTTATAACTGAAGACTGTGACTAATAATTTTAGTTTAAGCATGAATGTTAACAACAAAGTAATTTTCTATATTAACGTATTTATATATATAATATGTAGTCATTATTATCAGTACTATTATATTGTGAAGAAGTATCTCTTTTTAGGTTATTTTACTAAACAGTAATTATTATTTGTACAGTTATGTAATAATAAAGTATTCTGTGTAATCACATTTCCATTGGCTTTATTTAACATAGAAGAGTTAAATAAATTTCCTTTAAGTGGCTGATTATAGGTATCTCTGTCAAATAACCCGTAAGATACAGAGTACTTAAATTCACCTTCCCTTACATTTATCCCAATTCAGAAGAACCACATTTTTAAGGAACGGGCACAGTGTTAGGTACTTCACTGCTTCTTACACCCTTTAGGGGAATGTCATAATGACTTACCACTGCACTCACATTGTAGCAAAAAGAATAAGAATTATTATTGTTACATTGATGATAAATTAAATTAATTGAATTCGTTACGATCCATAATCGGTATTTCCTGTTAAAACTTTTCGATTATCTCTTATATTACAGTTAATGAATTATAGGATGTCCTTCGTATTTCACTTATCCAAAGTGACATCTCGCGGTCGATAGTTAAATATGATTTATATTAGGTTACAGGTTTCAACTGCATTACAGATGTCTACCAGATAGCTACTAAAGTTTACGCAGCAATAATAATAACACTAAATTTTGCCCGGCAAATCGTCTAATTTCTCAAGCATCTTATGCTCTCCTAATATAAATTTTCAATTTTCGAAGTTCCGCTACAAGTTTGATTTCGTATCGTGTTTGGCGCCTCTCTAAACTTTCACAACCTTCTATGATTTTGGTTGACATTTTTTAGATTAATTAATTCAAAAACCATCTAAATACGCACTTGTTTGCTTAATTTTGTCAAATTAACGAATTTTATTGTTTTTTGTGTTTTTATTTTAGTCAAAATCTATATGTATAAGATATAGATATGACTGGGGGCTATAGAGGAAATGAGAATCACTAAGGAACAACTAATTAAATGGAAAAACAAGGGATTGAATGTAAGTAATATAATAAAGAATAGATGTAGAGAAATAAAAAGAGAAGATCTGAGAAAAATTCAATGTTCAAAATATGCAGAAGAGATAAGAGAAAGGATGTGGGAAGATTGAAGTGCACTGAGATGATACGTGTAAAGGGAGATTGAGTAGATATTTTAAAAAAAATCTTGAAAAAAGGAAGGGAAAGAAGAGATAGTGAAAGGATATAACAAGAAAGAATTATAGGGAAAAGGGTTTAATCATAAAAAGTAGAAAGGAAATGTTATGAATTTTTGTTATTGATTATGTTTATAAGTCAAACAATGTTTGTTGTTTATATATTCTTTTTATCAAAAATATACGAACGTGAATATGATTTAGTTAATATGAAGAACTGTTTTTCTTGATTTTTTTTGTTGCTTATTATATCAATGAAAGAAGGTAGAAATTTGTTGGTGTTTTTAATGTATGTGAAGATAACTTTGTTTTAGTTGAATAAGCGGTATATATTTTTCAATAAATTAATTTGTCCCTTACTAATCGAGCTGGAAGTACCAAAATGTATTAAAGTATTTTTTAGGGCATTTAATTTCAAACAATAAATTCATTTGTAAACAAATAACATTCTTAATCGACCCATTAATACAGTGAACTAATTTTTACAAAAATTAAGCATTTTTTGTTAAAACTTTCCGATTATCTCTTATATTACAGTTAAGAATTATAGGATGTCCTTCGTATTTTACGCACTTAAGGTGACATCTCACGGCCGATAGTCAAATATAATTACAGTATCTAGGTTACAGGTTTCAACTTTATTACAGATGTCTATCAAATAGCTACTAAACTTTAAGCAGCAATAATAATAACACTAAATTTTGCGCGGTAATTAGTCATATTTCCCAAGACTCTTATGCTCTCCTAATACAAATTTTCGATTTTCGAAGTTACGTTACAAGTTTGATTTCGTAACGTGTCCGGCGCCTTCACCAAAATTTGGCTACCTATGGATTATTTTGAGTGAAAAGAACTTAAATTTTACTTTTTCGATTAATTTATTAAAAAAAAAAAAAAACGATCTAAATACGCACTCAATGGCATTTGTTTTGCCAAATTATCAAGTTTTATTGTTTGTTTTTATGGTTTTCATAAAAGAGGTTATTCAAATCAACATATGAGAAATATTGAATAAAAATAATGTATAATAGCAACTAGTAATTATTCTTTTATACACTTAAGGAATATGTAGTCAGGGAAATGCTAATTAATTAATATTTCGAAAAAAGAATAGTCCTAATAAATATTTATTATTATGAAGAGTTATCAATAAAAAAGAGGCTTACCCATTTCTATTTTGAATAAGACTACTATGAAGAATTAAGTTTATTTTCTCTCGATTTTATTGATCCCATGAGATTTTTATTAATCAATATTTCCAAAATTTTGCAATATATATTAGGTTATCTTTTGTTATTTTTTCTTTTTTTAATTCTCTTTGAAAAGTTATACACACTCCTGTTGCTTTTAATAATTAATTAGTTTAGAATTTTAAAAATGAAATTCCTGTGTGAGAAATAGTCAAATAATTCATTAAGTAAAAGATTAGTTATCATAATAAAAACTTAAGGAGTTGCAATAATAAAAAAAAAACACTGTCGTCAAACCGTTTATTGTAAATATTTTCAAAGAAATTGTTATTTTTATTAAAAAATAGTTTCAGCGTCTCATAAACGTATTTCGCGTTCGTTTTCGTCAAAAGCACTTTGGTGATTGATACTTCGTCTAATTGAGCAAATAAATTCTGTTCACAACATTATCATCGTTGCACGCTGAAAATCAATCCTGTCCTTAAATAAGGATATACAAATAGTTGTTTAAAAAACCCGTTTCGTCTGCATACATAACAATAACTTCACCCTTTTTTCATATGTACATTACGAGTTGTTTTAATGTTTATCACCTTCTCATTTTCGGCAGTGGAAAAGTGAGTTTTCGCCTGGGAAATACTACGAAGAGTTTACCCACAACTGAAAAACTTTTCTATTTTTTCTAGAGAAAGATCATCAACTGATGATAATGTCTTGGATGCACTAAGTTTTTATTTTATAACTATCAAAATTCTGTCTTGTTTAACACAACACTATGGAAACCGAAGTTCTTGGATATACTTGGGATATTGGAGGTGATGATGGGAATAAGATCTTCCTAGAGGTCGTCTCCGCTGATTCGATCTTTGTCTCTCTTGGGGGATGTACTTCCTGTTGTTACTCGCACTATAATCTGGCGAACTTTCTTCCGCTGCTTCCCAATTTTCGATGGAACGTCTCCGTGTGTAAGAAATATTCTGGCAGTCTTTTTCGCTCGGGGCGCCGAATAAATCTATTGGTGTTCTTGGCGTTTGGAAATCGTTATTTCTCGTTGCCAAATGAAAATTTTCTTTCCAGTTGCTCTTGTCTCTTTTCTGGAGAGTGTCGTTGTCAACCACTTGTTTATTTGATTGATTTGAGCCGGACTCGCTCGAGTTTTCTTCCGACGTTCCCAATCCCAGGTCTCTTTCAATGTCTAAAAAATGTTTATTGGGTGGCTTTTCCATGTTCATGATCTGATGCTGTTTGAACGTGCTTCCCAAATGGGTCCCATTCAACGTGAATTGGGGATGAGGGATACAATAAGGATGAGGAAACGATTTCTCCACTGACGATAACTGCATTTCCTTTTCCTCTTTGTCATGATTGGTGCATGATCCAGGTCCAAAGAGTGACAAGAGAACTGGCAGAAGGAAAAGTCCGTGCATAGCTCCGAAGAATACGACCAGGAACACCATTTTGAAGAAAACGTCAAAAATGTAACTCCCTGGGAACAAAAGCATCGCCATTCCGAGAATTGTGCTGAACGCTCCTTGGAATATCGGAAGACCCAATGCATATAAAGCTTCTTTCATTTTATCCGCTGGTCTTTTGCATTCTGAAGACATGTAAGCGTAGCAAATATGGGCAGTGAAGTCCACACTAAATCCTATGCACATTATGAGGTTGATCATTGAGATGGAATCCAAATTAACGCTCCAAAGTGCCATGTAGCCTACAACTCCTGTCTCTATCGAAATAATGCTGAGGGCCACCCAAATTGAACAGAGAACGTTTGGAATGAAGATGAAAGAGACAAGCATCATAACGAGACCTCCCACCAACATATTCTGTATCGACATTGGCTTTACTAACTCAAACTGAAAGGAAAAAAACAAACTTTATATTCATCAGGTTAATAATTATAATACACGTTCAGTGTTTTTTTAAATACCTGATCAAAGTAAACAAAATATGGATGAAAGACGCTGACGTTGAAATTTGACTCTCTAGAAATTTTTCGAAGATCTCCAACCATTTGTCTTTCATGTTCTGTCCCGGAAATGTTGACTGCTTGTATCAGGAAGCGCATGGCGATTATTTTATCGCCTACCTCATTAAATTTCACATCGAGAGAGAAAGAACTGGACGGAACCAACCAAAACTGTAAATAAAGCATAAAAACATATATTTTATTTACTTACCTATTATTTAGAAAATACTACAAATGGCGCGGTAAACGCCATCTGTAGTACGATGCTACATTTTAGGATTACGTATGCTCCAACAAGGTCCATTTAAATATATGAATATCTACTTGCTGAAACGAATCCCGGCGTAGCTAACCTCAACGTGATAGGCACGTTACCATAATCGAATAAAATAATTCGAATTCTGTCGAAACTGGCAGACGCGTCGCCGGGGTTCGTCTCAGCAAGTATTAGATATCCATATATCTATTTTGGATTTTGTTGGAGCATACGTAATCCTAAAATGTAGCATCGTACTACAGATGGCGTTTACCGCGCCATTCGTAGTATTTTCTAAAACGCACTGTTAAGACAACAGGTAAAAGTTGGTCTGTGTTCTGTCTGAGCTGTCTGCGACGCGCTGATGAGATCCAAAAAGATCGAAATTGCGATCCGCGTCTGGCAGTTTCGACAGAATACAGACCACTTCGAATTATTTTATTACCTATTATTTATTAGTCAATAAAAAATAATTAAGTGGCAGAAGTAACACATACAATACATTAAAAATGAATTTCTTCTGTGTGGGTACTAGGGGTGGGTCGTTTACGTTTTCACCGACAACGAAACGAAACCGTTTTTTTTTTTTTAACGTCAACTAGTTGATAAACTAGTTAACGTTTCAACGTTAATAGATCAACGTTGTTTTGGTTACTTTTCTTAAAGAAGTAATAGGTCTATTTTTTACTTTTTGAAGTTTAGGTCTGACCAGAGTATAATAAATTGTTATCAGACGTATTTATTCATCTTCTTTTTTAAATATTTCATATTATTAAAAGAGAAATGAGAAAAACCATTTTTTTATTTAAATTAGCGACAACGTGTAGGTATAGTACAGTAGTTAAAATTATTTTTTATCAATTAAAAATATGATACCTGTAATACGTATATATGTTACATGCTAAATATGACGACTCTTTTCAAGGACACTATTTTCCCATACCTGCAGCTGGTTATTATTTAATTTAGAAATGCTTAGTAGACAAATTATCAATATTATATTCTTTTATGAAAACTCAAATCATTCTAGCTTCAGACTAGGCCTGATAATCATTATCTTGTAATTGTAAAATAAAGTTCTTTTTAAAAACTCTTTTGTTGGAACTTTTATCGTATCAGTTGGCGCAGTCAGTAGGATCGTCTTTTCCGTAATTTCAAAAAAGGCGATCAGTGAATATTTTCGGGAATTTAGTGGTGAACTTTTCTCGAACAGATTTGTGAACTTTTTCGGGAATATAGTGGTGAACCCTTTTTCTCGAAGAAAACTGTTTTAACATTGGGAACTCATTGGAGAAGTGGAACATCGTGTTGTCCATAGAAACCTTTCGCAGTTTCGCCTTCAGGAGACATTCCGACNCAACGTCCACCACTAGTGGGTACTTAAAAAAAGTTTTGTACTATTTATTTACCTCTTTCAGTGTTTTCATAAATCCTTCTTTCGTTTTTATCGTTGTATTCAAAAATTCTTCGTTTTCGCGGGCGTATTGAATGAAACTTCTCAACCAGGATTCCGTGTACAAACCACCAGAAATATACGAGGTGTTCTCAAATGTTTGGGTCAAGTTTTCGATTCCTTCTTGAATTTTTGGGTCCCAGTAATCGTATTCTCCGCTAACGACAACTTGAATCCTATAAAATGAATTCATATTACTTTAGCTTACAAAATAATTCGACAAAAGAAAAACAATAAAAATTAGAATACAAATTATCTGGTTTTTTCCTTCATAAATGTAATATCTTATTTCTAATTGTAAACATACAAAATTCTGTAGATACAGAAACTTTTCATTCCTTAAAGCATTCGGAAAAACGGATAAATTCACAATTACTGCTTTTGAGTATAACAATTCTTAATAAATTAACAGATACAATATTTTATTTCTACGACATATTAATGATTTCGTGTTTTTTTAATAATATTTTTTAGTCAAAAAAGTAGGTAGCTACGTTCTTTAACTTTATTACATTACGTATGCATGAATATTTTTAGCATTTTTGTTAAATTTTGTTTTTATTTATTTATTTACAATTTGGTTGGTTTTAATATATGCATTTATTGAATTAAATACGTTCAAACCTTCCAGTTTCATATTGCAAAACATCCTGATATTTACCTGTATGGAAATTCTCTAAAATAATCGTCTTCTCGATCGAAAAATTCGATTGCATACGAATCACTCTTTGCAACTTTTCTTCTTTCCAACCCTTCTTCTATTTTGGTCACTCCATAACCGGCTCCTAACAGGTATAAACCAAACACAACAATAACTATTATTTTTACGCAACTATTATTTAAAAAGACTGCAAAATAATCGCGGAAGAAAGCCATTATTCCGTTTTCTTTATTGTCTTCCGGGTTATCGATGTCATCAAAAGCGACGCCGCCAGTGCAGAAAGCTCTGTAGAACCAATTTCTGTTGTCTGAAAAAAATATAAAAAAATGATGAAAATATAAACTGCGATGACGCCACGGCGGAGCTATACAAATTTTCTTTAAAAGTTATGAGAAGTTCGAATGTATGATAGAAAATTCCAGTATTCAAGACAATCATTATGTCGGTAAATAGAAAATTTATTTGTGCTTGAAAGAATTATTAAAAAAACTGATCAGATTGAGCAAAACCAAGACTTAACACACAAGACCAAGGCTTAACACGTAAGACCAAAACCGTGACTATATTAGCAAGACCAAGACGAAGACCAAGACTAGAAATTTTTGAGCAAGACTAAGACCAATACCAAGAGTGGGACAGTCTTGGTCTTAATCTTGCTTCGGTCATCAAATTATGCATTTTCGCTTTAGTCCAGTCAAATGATGGAAATGACGGAAGAGTACCTTAGAACACGAATATGTAAATGAAAATTATTTGCCCTGCATAATGAAGNTCCAACCCTTCTTCTATTTTGGTCACTCCATAACCGGCTCCTAACAGGTATAAACCAAACACAACAATAACTATTATTTTTACGCAACTATTATTTAAAAAGACTGCAAAATAATCGCGGAAGAAAGCCATTATTCCGTTTTCTTTATTGTCTTCCGGGTTATCGATGTCATCAAAAGCGACGCCGCCAGTGCAGAAAGCTCTGTAGAACCAATTTCTGTTGTCTGAAAAAAATATAAAAAAATGATGTTTTAAAGTCGAAGCACGAAATATTAAATTCATTTGGAACAGCGCACCGTGAAATTGATTAATAATACCTAAAGAAGTTTATTAAAATAATTTAGTTTTGTAAATTTTACAAATATCACACTTTCCGGAAACATAAATGATTCTTTTTTGTACTTTCTCTGACTTTATACCAAGAATTTCAGAATTATTAATAATTAAAATTAAAATAAATAAGGTAGATAACATTTAAAAAAAAATGTGCAAGCGTTTTTAAAATATAAACGTAATAAACTTAAACGTATATACAATGTAGTAAATTATCTATTGAAACCTTGTTGTATAAAAGAAATGCACCATTATATCCCCAAACAATGAATAAATAAAGTAATAAATACCAAAACGGTGTAATTTGTGATTCCATAGTGATATAAAACAACAAAATGCATTTACGTATACACAAAATCCACCTCTTGCACTGCACACAGTTTTTGGAATTAATGAAAGAGTTGGAGCGAAACGTCGGTTGCGTTTTTGTAATAAATTAAATTTTACAACCCTTAATACAGCTCTAATTTTCCAATTACTACATCGCTAAGCTACAAGTCATTGTTATTCCACATTGTGGGGACTACACAATAAAAAATATCGCACAAGAACGAGTGTCGCATCTTATCAAATATGTTGTTAAGTATATCACTTTTAAAAATTTATAATTTCTTTCTTCTCTGCACTAAAATACATAGAACGTACATTTCTTTTGTATGGAAATACAAAAAGTAGAAAAAGTCTGACAAGAGGAGAGAGGAACTAAGGACGACAAAGATCATGTAAAACTAATTTAAAAAAATGCAAGCTGTAGTACCACCCTTACCCTGAGAGTTATATCATGTTACTGCAAAACTTAGTAATATAATTAAAATAATAATTTAATGTTTTTTTATTTTATTAAGTAAGAAAAAAGTATAGACGTTTACATAGCAAGAGATTGAAAATAAGAAAGAGTTTAGTTATAAAACCTTTGCCAAAAAAATGGCATGCTCCATTCGTTGACGTAATAGTGAGAAAAACAGCTGTGAATTTTAACCATGACAAAGGAAAATAAAAATTTCCCACCCTTTTGCTTATTACCAACGTTTTCGCAAGGGCTATAACTAGAACTTCATTTTTCTTTTCATTATAGTAATGTAGGTAATTTAAAAATTCGGAATTTTAAATTTTTTCTTTTCGACCGTTCGATATCTTCGGACTGGATTGATGTCACGGAAAACACAATTTTTTCTAAAAATAAAACTAATTTAAAGCATACATCGGTTAAGAACCGTTTTGCCTTCCTTAACAAGGATTAAATTATCAACCCCCGAAAAGGCATGCGTTAAAAAATCTACATATAATGTTCGGCCCTTGACCCACCACTAGTGTTTAAATTGATTTCAACATTCGATGAAAGACAGTTGATAAAAGACAAATATCGTAAATATGCAAAAACAAGAAGCTAAAATGATGAAATATTTTTGGCCTATTAAATTTTGATGTTCATTATATTTTCGCAACCCTAAAATTTTGACGCCCTTTAGGCCCGCGCTTCGTGGGTCACAGGTCTAAACGTAAATGTAGTACAAATTGACAGGTAACAAAGAAATCGTATATGCAATTTTAAATATTCGAAATTTGGGCCATTAGTAGATTGAAAAATAATGTCAATATAATAAGAATGGTCAGTAGGTATGTCAAAATATCGAAAGCGGAAGGTAAGCAATTGGCTACGAATGTTGTTATATAATATGATGAAACAATTTGAAACAACTTGATTCTGCTTTCTCGTATTCACTCATGTATCGGATAGGTTTCTGCCTTGCGTAATATGTACCTACTGTCCATGTATAGAAATTGTGAATTAATCAATCCGTATTTCTTCCTTCTTTTATAATTAGGAATTACCATTTATTTATTTCCAATTCACCAAATTTCCTTTTATGAATATTAATAAAAATATATTCAATGCGGAAACTTTTGAGAAGTATGAAGGAAAATTTTATACAAAAAGTCGGTCAAGTCTCGCGCTCGATCTTTCCCTTATTAACTTCTATATATATATAAAAATGAATCGCTAAATGTGTTGCTAAGTGTAAAACTCCAAAACGGTTGGATCAATTTCCATAATTTTTTTTAAAGTATTGTTTGAAGTCCGAGGAAGGTTCTTATGAAGAGTTTTTTTTTTTTTTGTTTTTTTCCGTTTTGGAGTTTTACACTTAGCAACACATTTAGCGATTCATTTTTAT
>NW_020442313.1:673938-691699 GCF_000699045.2 Agrilus planipennis
ATGTCCAACCAGTCTTAGGACTGACGACCTTATGATGATAATGATGGCAAAAACTATGGAATGTTTTCTCTTTGCATAAATGTTTTTTTTATAAAAATGAAATAAGAATTTCGAAATGCCAGTATTTTACAAAAAAAATTGATGTAGCATTTCCTATCTTATTTTAATTATTTATCTAAAAAATTGTGTACTTTCCAACTATGCAAGAAAAACATTCTAATATAAGTGTAGATTAAAAACAAACTAGAATTTTAACAATGGCTTATCATTTACATTATCACAACAACAACTCAAATAAATGTCCCCTTTTAGCACAGTTAATCTTTAAAAATTTAGTACCATTTTTTATTGAATTATGAATATTTAAACTAAAACGATAAGTTACTGAATTAGTTTTTTATTAAATGTCTATATTATTACTGAATCTCTTTATTATACTGTCATCTACTGGTATTACTGTATATATACCACGTATTTGTCTCAGCAAAAACAGATTGTAATATTTGTGTTTGCTGATAATACGGTTGTAAAATAGATAATTAATTCAGACAAATGGCAGGATAGATAGTGTTATAATTACCCGGCAACTGTAAATATGAGATGGTGTTGATGTGTCAGCAAAATTGTCTAGCAAATAATAAAAAGGCGTCAAAAGTCGTACAACAACGATAAGAGAACGTAAATTAAATAAGCTGTTAATCTGTTGAATAATTCAAAGAAAAAGGCTTTTTTCAAGGAAACCCGGAGTTGACGACTGGCCCTAACCTAAACCGGTAATGAAAAACCAAGCACTGGGTTTTTAATATTGGACAATTGTTTGATCAATTTTCAAGTGCCAAGGTTCGGTAGATTCGCATTTCGCCAAAGTTTTTTCGCAATCTAGGCAGCCAAGTACGGGTTTGTCAATACTGGACTAATTTTTGGCCAATCTTCATGTACCAAAGTTTAGTACATTAACGTTTCACCTAAATGTGTCCAGTATTGGGTAACATAAGTTTCGACCAATCATATACTATGCCGAATTTGAAACCAAGTACCAAATACTGCTGTTATAGGTGTAATATACCATGCAAAATATATTAAGTAATCTATATACATAAAAATGGATCACTAAATATATTGCTAAGCGCAAAACTCGGGAACGGTTGGACCAATTTCGATATTTTTTTTTAAGATATTCCTTGAAGTCCAAGGAAGGTTCATATAAAGAGGAAAATTTGAAAAATCACTCAGACAAATGTAAAAACGAAATTCAAACTGTTCCTAGCTGTCTTAACCGATTTGGTTGATTTATTTTTTGTTGTATTTGTAATTTACAGGAAAAGGTTTATGTGAAGGAAAATTTTTGGAATATACACGGGAAAATCCGAAAATTTTGATAGTATTTTTATATGAAAAACCCTTTATGTTATAAACGTTTTTGTTTTTACTCATATTTACATGAAACTTGATATTTATGCTCATTGGCATAAAATATTTAGATATTTTATTTATAGTCAGATTTACTTTTAACTTAATTTTCATATTAAATTTGTGATATAACTATTTCAACATTTTAAAAAATTCAACCTCTGCAGGATGCTGAAAGGAATTTGCAAAGATTACATGGAACAGTTTTGTTTTTGGTCAGATTTGCTTAAAATTTGGTTCAAAAATTCAACCTCTATGAAGGGGGGGAAGATGAAAGGAGTTGCAATGTTTAAATGGGACATATTGATATTATTTGTGGTCAGATTTACTTGAAACTTGGTCTTTAATGCTCTCTCATTTAATTTGTGAAACATCTATCTCGGCATTTTAAAAACTTCAACTTCCAAAGAGGAGGGGGGTAACAAGGAGTTGCAATTTTTGGTTTTGGGACACGTTATTTGTGGTTGAATTTACTTGAAACTTGGTATTTATGCTCTTTGATATAATTAATCAAATGAAAAGAGGTTTCAACGTTTCCATGGGGTATATTTTATTTGTAGTCGGATTTACTCGAAGGTTGCCCTTAATACCCTTAGACAAAAATTTTCAGTCTCTCTCCAGTCTGTCCGAGTCTTTCAGCGTCTCTGACAGCGTCTCTCACAGTCTCTTAGTTATTGCCTAGGTGTTTTTATTTACAGTCTCTGTATGAGAGACACGAACGATAAAATTGTTAATTCAGAGATTCGAGTCTCTCACAGAAATACTGGGATCTATGAAATATGCTGAAAATTTTAACCATGTCTATCGAGACACCACTTATTGAGAGATTCGAGTCTCTCGTTCAGAGACTGGATACGAAATGAGGATCTCCCTATGAGCGACTCGAGTCTTCCCTTCAGAGACGCTAAACAGTTTTTTTGGCAGTCAGCGACACCAGAGAGACTCGATGAGAGACGGAGACTCGAGTCTCACTTTCAGAGACTGAGAGACTGATCATTTTTATCTCGGGACGCATTGGAGAATTAAAATGTTCTATGGAGAAACAACATTAATTTATGGGAGCGAAGCCGCGGAGAAAAGCTAGTTAAATATAAATATGATTTTAGCGTAAATCTAACTAAAATAAACAAAATATAAACAGTTATAAATGATATTTTTACATAGGTTTTCCATTAATAATTTTCAAAGGTATATAAACTCTCAAAGCCAGATCAATTTTCACTGAATTTGTGCTTTTTAGTTTACCCTTTATTAAAGATGGCAGTAC
The DNA here is from genome assembly GCF_000699045.2 of Agrilus planipennis. Taxonomy (NCBI): domain Eukaryota; kingdom Metazoa; phylum Arthropoda; class Insecta; order Coleoptera; family Buprestidae; genus Agrilus; species Agrilus planipennis. The sequence continues at coordinate 676,616 of NW_020442313.1, forward strand.
TTTGGCTTGGTTGATTCCCTTACAGAGAATTTTGTACTTTGCTAATCATTAAAACATTCTAATTGGTCACGATATATCTAATACACAATACGTCGATCGTACGTATTCTTAATTCGTTAGAAGAAATGGAATTTATGCAAGAGCACACAATTTGAAAGAAAGTTAGTCATATGTAAAAGGTTACCTTGTACACAACACATATAATGATGCAACAATTAATTTCAATTTTATTATTAGCCACGAAAGAGAGACAGGTACGCTTTCTCTGACCAAGGAAGTATTTGCTGGAATACACGAAAACTGATAACGGTAATTAGAGCAATAGTGTAGGTACCTAAGTGTTACGAAACACAGCGTTCGACTGAAAGTATAAACACAAATATTATTGCGCTCAGGGAACTCACTCTTAGATACGTAATAATGATACAGAAGCTGCACAAATGCATAAAATTATCTCTTATTTATCAGATCGAAACAATGAATAGGTGGAATTCAATGCCTGTTTTTTTAATATGAATTTGATAAAGAAGAAAATTAGAATAAGAAATGTGATAAAGCTCCCAAAGTACTCATACGATATACCAAAATTATTGTTCATACATTATAGTTCGATTAGACGGAGAAAATAAAAAAGGAAAATTTACCTAAATATTAAAGCAATATTTACAATTTATCCTACTAGCCCGTTGCTTCGTAATAAAAATAAAATCCCAGCAGAAATAAATTTACTAGGTATTTTAAATGATATTGGTATGTCAAAATTGAAATTATTACACGTTACACGTTACACGAACTTTATTATTTCTACGGCAAATTCAGTCATTTACAATCGACATTTGTAATTTGCGTTATCATAAAAATTATTATTTATTTTCTCCGTGTAACATTTGCCAAAATTTTAAGTTAAATTCTTCAACAGTTTCTTGCCGATAACCGTTGATTCCTTACTTTTAATTGCAACACAATTTCGTTAACACATTAAGACTATCTCAGTTCTATAGCTATCACTACAATTCTTCTACTGTGTAGTCCCTATTCGCTGATGCATAGTAATAGAAATTCACTAATAACATAAATGTTTAATGAAAAACAATTCAATAACTATAATACAATTTCAATTCAAAGTATTGATTATTTAATAAAAAAAAATAGTTAATATAATGATCGTCAATGAAAAACATCGATCGAACTGTCAAATAATCTTGGACACCAAATTTTGGAAGAAGTTTTCGATTTTTTTTAAAGCTAAACAGCCTCTTTTAGCTACTTATACTGGCATGAGTATTGACGCAGAAACTTTGATATTTTCTAATTTTCGAAAGGGTTAATGCATCACTAAAATATAGGTTTTTTAAATAAATAAATAATAGATAGGTCTGTTCTAAAAAAGCTCATTTTCAAGGCAAAATGTTCAAGACGGTTTTTGACCGAAAAATGACTTATTTCAAGAGAAACGACGCACATATAGGTATAATATAATTATTAGTTGTTTAAAAAAAAAAATTTTTTTGTGAATAATTGAAACGTCTATAACACTTCTTTTAAATTAATAATGGATAAGTCCGTCCTTGTTAAGGCCCAATATTCAAGAATTAAATCATAAACTTTAAGAAACATACGTCTTAAGACGTTTCTCGATTCAAAAATGGTTTACTTCAACTGAAATTTCGCACATATGTCAACCATTACTTTACAGAAATATTGTTCTAGGGTAAGAAAACAACTTTTGTTAAAGAACTTTTTCGCCAGCTGATTTAGTTTACGATTTATTTAAGAATTTAGATTGGAGACATCAACGGTGCGTCAAGCGGAAAACCTGCTTTCAGGTGAGTACATTAAAAGTATAGTCGTTCGCATCGTTTTTAACATTTAACAAAAGGCAAATTATAACGTAAGTTGTTCTTTTTAAAGCCGTTTTTAAGATTCACTTACATCTTTAATGTCGTAATAGGTTTTTTATTAAAAGTTACATCCGTTATCCTAACTATGTATAAATTTTTATTAAACTTATAAATGTTGCCTGATTTACGAACATTCATCTAAAGAAACATTTTACTTTGTATCCTATAATGTATGCACTGACTATTTATCTTTTCTGGTGAACGGTAGCCATGTACCTAACTATCAGAATCAACAAAAAAATTTTGAATGGATGCTGCCGCCCGTCGCTAATAAATTGGCATTTCTGAATAAATAAACAGCTACTTTTACTTCATCCATTCAATGAGATTACTTATAAATTATATCACATGCAAATTTTTGAGCGCGTGTGTCCAATCAATTAAATCCATTTTACTTCTTCTTATAGAATGGGTACAATTTACTTCCGGAAAATTTAAAAAGCGCTTGAGTATCTGCTTAATATACTTAAGAGTAAAAGTTAAACGAATTCTATAATAAAAACTACATTGATTAATACGACTGGAATAGTAGCTACCTATTTAAATCTACAATTAGTCAAATGTGTATAGTGAGGATTTTAAATTACAAAGGAAACCTTTTATTTATAACGAGATGCATGAGATCAAGCATATTTTTTTTTCGTTATACCTTGTGTTTCTGAGATAAGTAGTGAGCTTGCAGTAGGCGTCAGGGCATTATAAAACAAGAAAATTAAGTATATGTTTAGTTTAGTTCACCGTTTTCCAGAAAAACGTATTTGAAAGTACAGTGCGGCCCTGGTAGGATCGTGCAGGGAAATACGACACTGTAACGTCGCATTCATCTGCTGTATCAGTGTCGTACGAGTATTTTTTTGTACTTTGTGTTCTTAATACCATGTTGAAGTGTACTTTAAATAGTACTGTATACTATCAGCGATGAACAAAGTATTTAATTAAATAATTGTGTAATAGCTGGAGATGTGCGAAATGGTTTTTTAAATGTATTTAAATACAAAATGCAAGTAGTTTTTTGAGTTGTTATTTCAAATGTAAAATACAAAATAGATTTCGTAGTTTAAATGCTAAACGCAAAATACGTATTTTCATAGTACTTTATTCAATTAAATACTTTTTTGAAGTACCTATTTAATTTTATTTTAATTTGGATTACACGCATTTATTAGAACACCACAATATCTTGTAGGAGTTTAGGATTTTTGGGGTTTTGTTCAGTTAAAGAATTAGAAGGCATTCATGGAAAGTGTTTTAGTCTTCGTTTTAAGGTTATAATACCTTAAATGATCAATATGAGTAATTTTCATTCTATAATGTTTGATCAGTGATACTAGCAAATCATTTAACGACAAAAAAGTATTTTGCTTTTTACAAATAGAAAATACGTTTGGAAAACTATTTCAAATAAAATACAAAACGCTTTTCTCAAAAAAGTATTTAAATGCAAGATAAAAATAAGTATTTTTTATTTTGTATTTGCATTTTAAATGCAAGTATTTCTGCTTACATAATACTTCAACAGAAATAAACAAAAATAACTAAAGCATTGGCGCGTAAGCCAAAGAGCCCGGGTTCGATTCCCGGCGGGGTTGTGACAACAGCAACAAATTTTTCCTCATTAATTTGAGGAAATGTGTAGTGGGCAAAAAAGAATTCAAGAAATGAATTTTCAGAATAATATTTCATATTAAACTANTTTGTGTGGATCTTAAGGGTTGCACGCTTAAGGGTCGCATCAGTGATGCGAGGCACAGAGTCGACGGCTTGTTTGTATTAATTTTCACACCATCTTTGCTCAATGCTAAAATTAAAATCTTTTGTCCCTATATGTCTACCTATAAAGATGCTCTGCTTTTAACAATATTAATTTTCGATATACAGATTAATAAATCTAATTCCTTTTCTAATATTTACCTATCTACTATGCTGCTCTTTACTACATACTATACTACAGATATCACCCTTCTACCCCTGTATCTCATTCTCATGGGTATTGTTAAGTAAATGAACTTTCAAAACTCTGCATTTAACTAGCCATTTCACACTAAAAAGAATATCTATTACGTAATAAATAAATCGGTGTACCACACCGTTATATACTATTTTATAATGGTACAAACAGGGAAGTACCTTCATAGTTCGTTACCGAGATATGAATAAGCACCTAGTAAAATTTCGTTGGTCAATATAAAACTTTTTACGCCATTAATCAGTTGTGCTCACAGTTATTTTCTAAAGCAATCACACATATTATCTGCACACAAAAACACTTTCCAAATCACGTACCCAGTTTCTTAAGAAGATTTATGCAACGTTTTGGTGGTGCTAGAAAATAACACTAATACACTTCCTATAACACGTAATCATTAAAAAGGACAGAATCGCCGCATCAGACACATGTACAGATAGGTACGACCACCCGAAATACTGATTTGGGTCACTTAATGGTTATTCTGTTTTGAATCGAAAGTAAACATCAAAACTGGAGAAAGGTCAAGTCATGATCGTACGAAAATACAGTCCCGCGTGAAAGTTTTTTCAACTTAGGAGATCTGTTCAAAAAGTAGCGCGAAACACTTCAGATTTTTGTGATCTTGTTCAGCTCCTCTTTCGATACCGTCTTTATTTCCTTAATCGCAGCGTAGCGTTGTCTTTTTATGGGCCTCTTTAGTTTCGGGAACAAGAAAAAGTCCCAGGGGCGAGATATGGGGTATACGTTGGCTGTGATATTATTAGTGTATTGTTTTTGACTAGTGTCCGACCGAAACTGGTTTTTACGACCGAAACCGAAACCGAATTTCGGCAACGGTCTCAGTTTCGGCCGAAACCGAAACTTCCTTATAAGGATCATGTTTTGAGAGAAAAATAAAGAAAACGTTATTATAATTATTTTTTTATCTTTAAATCACATAGCTCTGCAGTCTTTGACATTTTCACTTATTGATAATCAAATCAAAATCAACATAACAACCCCTCATTTAAGGAAATACTTTAATTGCGACTTAAAAATACATAAAATAGGTGAGATGTTTATTTGAGTAACTATAGTAGACTGGACTCATTTTTCTTTTGAAGATGCGAAATGTCTATTAATCTACTTCGCTTGGATGGAATTTAACGCGCCGAACATGACCGAGCAGAGCGCGAGAACTCCCGAACGCAGTTTCGGTTTCGGTCGTAGTTTCGGCAGGTTTGCCGCCGAATCCGAAACTAAACCGAAACTCGTTTTTTTTGCCGAAACTCGACCGAAGCCGAAACCGAACTTTCGGTCGGACACTATTTTTGACCAATAATTCGCGCACAAACAACGATGTGTGAGCAGGGGCGTTATCATGGTGCGAAGTCAATTTTCGTTCTTGCACAAATCCGGGCGTTTCTGGCAGATTGCTTCGCGCAAATTACGCATAACATGCAGGTAATACTCCTTATTGACCGTTCTACCCTGACATGATGCACCACGCCCCCACGAAAGAATACTGTAAGCAAAACCTTCATATTCGACTTAACTTGGCGCGCTTTTTTCGGTCTTGGCTTCTAAGGCAGCTTCCATTGGGATGATTGAGCTTTGGTTTCCACATCATAACTATAAACCCATGATTCGTCACCAGTTATGACCCTCTGGAGTAAATTTGGATCGTCGCGGACAGAGTCTCATGTCCAATTCATTAGCGGGAGCCAATCGATATGTTTAGGTTCCTAGCAGCTTCTCTAACGATGATTCGACGATTGGCCAATACAATTTTATAGCTTTAAAGCTTTACCATATACCACAGTCAACATTTCGAATGCGTCCGCGCACTTAATTTTGGTTTTCACACAAAATTTGATACAGATTCTTTGATCCATTTTTTGGAATAGGCAAAAATCGAAGACGAGCCAAAACACGTGCAAACAAAGCAGCTGTCAAAAATTAACTGAATATTGAACATAGCCGAACTTGTCGATATAAGTGAGAGACATGTGTAGCAACATAACGCCACAAAAAATCGAAAAATGAATATACCTAACCAGCGGAAATTCAAATTTCGCGATACTTTTTGAACAGGCCTCATACGTATAATGATAAAACGACTAGTTGAGCCCATTCAAATTTTGAGAAGGCACCGATTGATCTATCAAACAATCTTGAGATATCGAGTTTTGGAAGAAGGCCTTCATCCTGTTTAATGCTAAAAATCACCTTTCAGCTTCTTTTTCGTTTCTCTTAATGTTTTGTCTAATTTATTTTGTGTTGTATATTTCAAAAAGGGTAATGCATCATTTAAATCTCTACTGTCGTTTTTTAGACAAATAATTGATAGGTCTGTTCCAAGTCGCTCCTTTTCATCAGAGCGCAATAGTCAAGTCATAGTTATTAGTAGATACACTCGACTCTTCGAGCCAAAAATGGCTTATTTCGATTGAAAAGTCACATATATGTTAACAATTATTTTACAGAAATATAGTTATTGAGTAAAAGAACAACTTTTGTAGGAAAAAGTTTTCGCGAACTGCTTTAGTTTACGATTTATTTAAGTGTATACGTTGGAGACATCAACGATGCGATAGACGGAAAACCTGAGTAGAGATATACTAGAAAGGCAGTCGCTCATATAGTTTTTAACTTTTAATTAATAATTAATTTTTTATGCGCTTAAATACCATTTAATGAATACAAAACATTATGTTTGACAAAATTTTTGGTACCTGTACATACTGCAGAAATCAAGCGTCAAGCTGAAAATTTTAGTAAAGAAGAAAAAATACTCTAAATCAAATTCATTCTTCTGAGATTATTGCAGAAATTAATAGACGGATAATAATGTTTCAAGAAGACGTTTTTCAATTCTATGTCTATTTTTTCCACTAGGGGGCGCCAAACATGACCAACTTTTTTCCAACATATAATTAGACTTAATTCTGACGAATTAGAGCATGCTGAATTGAAATATCACATTAATGTCTACATAATTTTAATATTTTTACTAAAATTTTTTCGTTTTTAAAAGATTCATATTATGAATAATGTTACAATCTATCAATCTATAAGAATGTCGAACATCTCGATCATCAAAGTTTGACGTTACCTAATCATGGAATAGAAAAATATCTCATTGTAGCACTTCTTAGGACACACTCTTTATTCTTTCTTTTCAATTTTGGTATTAATTGTATTATTTTTGTGCACTTATTTACGTATTATCTGTTTTTATGTGTCTAATTTTTATTTAATATTTCAACACCTTCAGCTATAAATGGTGTATTTATTAATAAAATTTTGTTAAATATAAATATAAAAGTTTGCAAATATTTGGGAGATCCTTTTGTTAGAGATTGTATTTTAGCTTTCTGGTTAGGTAAGAGAACGTTGTGGGTATTTGTTTGTGTTTATATAAGCATGTAGTTATGAATAGCGGTTACTTTAATACGTTCTTTTCTTTTTTACAAGCAACTAATTAAAGAGATCACATTAGCGATAAATTCATTACTTCTGGATTCAAATTGGAGGCATGCAATTCCTTTTCTATTATAGTTACTCATCTATGAAGTAAAAATAAAATTCATTGAATTTTACTTCCTATAGTATTTTTTATTAACCGTAAAAACAATCGTTATTTATTTGTTTAATACCTGAAAAGGAAAGGAATTATCCAGCACATTTTTTCCAAAAGAGTGCTAGGTATTAAAAAAACTGACAGACACACGAATGATCCTCTAAGAATATAAGGGTTCCGTTTTTTATTCGGGCATACGGAACCCTAAAAATAACTAAGTGTATAACTAGAGCGCTAAACAATATTTAAGGGGTTAAAAAAATGTTTTAAACTGTACGTAGAAATTGAACCAATAAAAGGGTTGTAAAGTTTATTAATTATTATTGTAAAACCCTTCAAATTCAAAAGACCATCGTCTTCCTTTCTAGATCAGTTTCTGTCAACCTACAATCTGTATGCAAATATGTACTTTTGTCGTAACGGTAATGGCGCATAAAAAAATTGTAATAAGAAGTTGTAGGGACTTACGGGACTTTGAAACGGGTTCTACTTTCACGCAGACGACAGAATGTAAATTTTTCTGTTCACAATAACCCGAGATGGCCATGCAAGCTGCAAAGAACGTCAGGTGCCATACGAAGGTGAAAATTGCTGCTGCACCTGTAACAAAAGAATTAAAAAAATAGCACATTTAGAAAATTTAATTTAATTTGTATTATCACATATAATTTTATAAGCGCGTTTTTAGAGGTCGTTCAAAATCTCATGGGCCTAACTAAATATCTAAATTTCATAGTATTAATATGTGGAAATGATGGACTATTCCATTCGAAAACAAAACGAAAAACTTCATCTTTGTAAATGCTTTCAAAAGCTTGCTACATAAATAAGAAATACCCTGTATATTCAGACCAATTCGTCCTTAGTTGCTCATCCTGTATATTGAAGATGGGAAGGCACAAGGAATTTCTTTATCGGCAGAACAGGAGAAAGAGGACTCTATGGAAGTCTATAAGAAATAGGCGAGATAGGTTAGTAGGACATCTTCTCAGGCATGAAGGTCTAGTCAGAAACATATTAGAGGCAGAAACTGGAGTTAAGAGGAGTAGAGCTAGACCTAGATTAGATTACTCTTCGCAAATAGTTAAGGATGTGGACTGTTCTAGTTTTGGGGAAATGCGATAATGAGAAACTAATAAAAATTGATTGATATAAAAAATGGACTCCATACTATACTGATTAAATAAAAGATAATCAAGATATTTTAATGGATTATTTTTTAATATAAAATCTAACTTTTAAGGAAAGCAGAATAAAAAAACTTCTGTACTGGAAAAACACAGTTTACAAGGCATTATTAAATCAGATGATATTATATATATTTGTATTAATGAGTTTATAACACGTCTAACTGTTTTATTCCTTATAACACAAGTTATACGATTAAACTGTTACTGTTTTAATTGCTTGTGTTTACTTGAATGAAAGTTTAATTTGTAACAAAGTGTTTTCACGGCAAATAAACATTCATTTTAATCGAATTTCATGTTAACAATAATAATAATGAGTTTAAACGTTTCACAGTTTACAGGATAGTGAGACATAATACATCCGGGTATATCGAGTTCCTTTCGAGGACGCAGTTAGTGAAGCAAGGTCGTGTTATGACAGTGACCTAGTGAAGAGACAATTGCTATTTTGAAGATACGACGACATCCGCACAATGTGTAGATGCAATACTGTCATAATAATTTAGTAAAAATGTTCTTGCTATTTTCGACATTTTCTTATGAATATTATTAAATTTCTGTATAAAAAATTGAATTTTAATATCATACACAATACATAAAATTACTTTTCACCAATAATCTATGTTATAGATACTTACTATTGGTGAAATTTTTTATTACTGTATTACAGGCTTAGAGAAATTTTTTTGTTAGACACTTTAAATAGTAAAAGGATAACAAATTATTATCAATGAAATGTGTGTTATAACTGAAGAATTTGAAGGTTTTTTATTGGATGCTACATATGAATTGAGAGACGTTTAGGTCACGAAAGCTTTGTGACCCTTATCAATCTATCATGCTTAATTGTTAAATTATAAGGAAATGCATAAATAATATCAAGAACAGTATTATTTTCATTTTAAATTATTACTATAAGAGGTTGTAATTGACCTTAAAATTTAAGTATAGCCCACACTAAAAACTAAACTATCTTGAAGGTTAGAAATTAGCATCATTTTAGGAATATCTAAACTTATTGTTGTTGATTATTATTTTAGATAATTTAACAACTTAACATGATAGATTCATAAGGAGTATAAAGCTTTATTAATCGAAACGTTTCTCAATTTTCAGTTTCATGTCGTATGTAATATAAAATAAAAATCCTTTTGAATGAGGAGGTCGTTTTAAAGTATTGTGTTACTTTACATAGTAACTTACTTAGGCTTTTGGACATTTTTGATTACCGGGTTTATCTAGAAAATGCTTTTATGTAAGCCGTAATTTGTCTCTAATATAACTCACATCCTGCATTTAAACAATAACTACTTAAAATAGTTAAATACGAGTTAAAAAAGTTTACATCTCCAGTCCAAGGCGCATTTACCTAGTTCTCTTTCCTTTATTACATTTTATCACCAGTTTTCAACTAAATGTGTTAATAGACAAATTAAGTATTTCAAGTGTACCATACATATAATTATTTTAATTTTTTTCAGAAATACTTATTGCAATCTGATGTAACTCAATTCAAACCTAAGCTAATGCAATTTTAAGAAAGGACAACAGTACTATGACACTCCTTTCGTTTGTGTTGCCTTTACCTACTGTAACCTTATGATTACAATCAATCCAATGAAAACTTGAAGTTCAATTAGGTTGGAATCATAATTTTAGAGTAGGTAAAGACAATACCACCGAAGTGAATGTTGTCGTAGGCGTATACTTTCGTGAAATTTCGACTTGCAAGTCGAAATCTTAAAAAAAAACGTTTTGGTCTTCTCCAGCTTCGTAAATACTTAATTTGTGCAGTGTAAAGATGCTTAAAGTTAGTCACCTCGAATCTGGTATGAAAATTGGTTTGTTTCTGACCTATTAAGAGACTTCTTCAATTATAAGAAAACTTGCATGAGAATTTCGTTTAAGAAACTATTCCATAATCATTTTGAAGACGTCATCTTCATCTTTGGATTAAAATTTTATTCTCAGTACGCCATAAGGAGTATAAAAAAATAAATAAATAAACAACTTACAGGAGTATATGCAGAATATTTGGATTGATGGAAAAGGATTAAGTGTCCCGATGATAAAACTTAATACGTCAGTGACTGATGTAATCGTAATAGAAACAGCCGCTTCACTCAACATTTTTGCCATTCTTTCCGGAACTGGATCTTTTATCGATGTTCTCCTCCACGCTGCCAACATTACGAAAGTATCATCGATTCCAATCGCTGAAAGGAAAAACAAAAAACCGTAATATTATTTCACCCTATGTAACGAAACGGTCCACCTTTTTTTAACGGAGCAATCTGTATTATAATACAGTAGAACCTCTATCCTCTATAACTCAAAAATCAAGACAGACGCCAAAAAAATTCGAGTTATAAACTTTTCGACTAATGGCGGATTTTGGTTCGAGTTGTAGAGGTCAAGATTTATTCGTACTTAGTGTATTTACATTGTCGGCAAATCCTTAAAGTCGATAATTTAGTTTTCCTGGAAGTGTAGACGTAATAAGTTTCAATCGAATTTCAATTCAAACCAACTTTGGAGCATACGTAATCCTAAAATGTAGCATCGTACTACAGATGGCGTTTACCGCGCCATTTGTGGTATTTTCTAAAACGCACGCAACACAGCAGGTAAAAGTTGGTCTGTGTTCTGTCGGAGCTGCTTGCGACGCGCTGATGAGATCCAAAAAGATCGAAATCGTGATCCGGGTCTGGCAGTTTCGACAGAATACAGATCACTTCGAATTATTTTATAGAACATTGCTATGTTCGAGATGCAGAGATCCAATTTAATTTTTTGAGGGAAAATATGTACCAAAATGGCTTGCAGGTACTCGCTCATTATTTCGACTAATAAAGGGTTGAGATTTAGAGTGATGGAGGTTTTGGGGCTTGAAGGAAAGGAAACAAAACAATTTTTCGAGTTTTTGAGCTTTTCGACTTATAGAAGTTCGACTTAAAGAGGTTCTACTGTATTACAAAGAAGTAGTGTGTAATTTTGGATATAGGAGATAATCTCCGAAACCACTCATTCGATTTCAAAAATTTTTATCAGAATTTAGAATGGACTTTCAAAGTGGACATTTCTGCGTTGTGTGTTTATCGCAGTTGACCCTAAATGGAATTATAAATTCGTAAAATTAATTTCTATAGAAACAAACAAGATCAAGGATTTTCGTCATATTTTCCAATAGTACAGGGTGACTGGAAATTGCTTGTGTTCTTCTCGGGAGAAGAAACTATCACCAATTAGGAATGACTTAACTTCTATCACTTGGGAGTCGGAAATTCACCGTTTTGGCTAATTCGTAGGCTATCAGATCATAGAAAAAACTAAAATTTGAATTTTTGTAACAACAAAAAGGAAGTAGTTTTCTCTAAAATGGTGCATTTCCGACTCCAAATGATAGATGTGAAATCATTCCAAATTAGTGACAGTTTCTTCTTCTGAGAGGAATATCTACGAGCAATTACTAGCCGCCCTGTATATGACGTTATTACAGACAAACACGAATTATTTTATAAAGGGTTTCGTTTATTGTGTGTTGTAGAGACCAAAAAAAATTGGAGAAAGTATTATCGATCTTACCTATCATGAGAAACGGTGCGGCCAAATTTAATCCAATAAAATCCACACCTAAATACATGCAGGTTCCAAAACCAGATGCCGTTGCCATAAGGGCGCTGATGTTGCCCAGAAGTCCTAGCCAAGGTTTCGACCGAACCCAATCGGTCATCATGCAGGTAACTGTACTCGATAAAAAAAGGATAGTATTTGTTTCCTATTCATTTAAATCTCATTGGTTTTTGTTTTTAATTAACTCTAGCGCGGTAAAATTAAGTTGTTTATTAAAAAAATAATTCTTAATGGATTTCTGATACTTTCGAAGTTTTAAAACTCATTACAGATATCAAACGAAAAACTTCTAAAATATCCTGGTTTTAATTACATAATAAATTAACAATTAATTTTAAATCAATTAGTTACTATTTTAGACGGTTAAAAATTGAAATGAATAATAATTCATTGAAGCAGCTTGTCGTAAGTTATTAATATATGTACAAAGTGGCCCACTATAGATAGATTAATCTACCGACAGCAAGTAGTAATATTTTCTTATAAAAATAATAGCATGAAAATCACAGCCAATTATTTATATTTATGAATTTTCATAGGTAAAATTAGTTAAAATTCCATAAAACAAAATATCTAAAAAAGAATCGCGATAATTCAATCTATTGCGTTTTGGTAAACCTTTTAGACTTAATATACACCTTTTATTTTAAAAATTAAAAATTTTAAATAACATCTATCAAAAAATAGTCCTTTCTATAATCCAGGTATATACTTTTTACAATACGATCAATTTTTATCAATTTCTTACTGACAGTTGTTTTGCTAAGACAAATAAGAAAACTGAAAACAATATTTGAATAATTATTATGTAACTAAAAAATTATTTTAGTTGTTTCTCAGTATAAACAACGAAGAAAATTCAGTTCTTTAAACAATAAGTATTTGCTTACAATTAGAGGATGATAAATATTTTTCCAAAATATATTCGATTAAATATTTAAAGAACCAAATTCATCACTTATAAAAAATACAAAAAAACTATTTGTAATGATTGAAAATAGTGCAACTTCTTAGAAAACACCCGAAATAATAAACGTTGAACCAACAACAAAAAAAGTTATGCCTTTAATATTTCGTATTTTATTTGGTGGAACACTCTGTACATTTATCAGTCTATACTTGAAGATTGATATTGTTATGTAACTTTCTATGTGTAGGTATTGTAAAAAATTGCTTTACTTAGTTTTTTTTTGTTACTTTAAACAAAGAAGAAAATTTTAGTAAATTACATTCAAATATTTGCTGAATACGTATTTTTCAAAAATTTAAATGGGTCGTGTTAAAATAGAATAGAGTTCGTAGTTAAACAAATATTATCTAACCTATTGAAAAAACGGCCATCACAAGAAATGTTGACGTAAAATAAGGAATGACAGTTCTCGTATTTCTTTCCATTTCGACGTCCAATGTTCTGGAAGCAAATCGGGCAATTCGAATATGTTTGAAAACGCCATCATCTTGCGCTTTCCCGACGGTGTCCAAAAATGCGTCCTCCCATGCCTTCCCCCTTTAAAAATAAAACGGTTTTATTAAATAATTCCACTTGTTAACTCATCAAACGCTACTTATGCTTAGGATAAATTAAGTGATTTATTATTAATTTATGCAGATGGAGTTATATAATTTATAATACGCATAATAATGTATTTAAATCAGGTACCCTGTATTACGTAATTCGTAAATGTTTTATTGTGAAACACATTATTAAATGTAAATAATAAAATCATGCAGATTCTTTACATAAAATTTAAATAAAACAGTAATTCCAGCCGCACCCGTGATGGAAGCATCATTTTTATGACAATAAAGTAAGTTTCTGCCGGGTCGGTGATGCCGAATTCCCTCCCGCAGGTAGTTTTGGTTAAAATATAGATGTCGAATTACCCTCGGGTACTAGCCGAGTTCCCTCCCGTTCATATCAGCTCCGATAATTAAGTTAACGACTACTTACCGATTTTATTTATCGAAAATAAATATATATTTATAGTGCACTTCAGTACTTCAGTAAATTAAAGATAAAATAATTTCAGAAAGAGAAAGGTCCTTGGCTCCTTTTGTATAGTACAATGACGGGAGGTGTGTTTGTAAAAAATTAGTAGCGTTTGTTTTCTGTTAATTGTTTAATGTAATATATATGATAATATTATCTATTATTCTGATGAGCATTAGGTATATAATAAGTAGAGCGATCTAAATATTTTACTGTATCTTCCCAGGCGCTATAACAATAAGTGTATTTTCGGGAAATTTTTGAACCCTTTTAGTCCTTTGAGCCGAATACAGTGAACCTGTAATAATGATATCAAGAAAGGTGTTACAAAAAAATCAGATGTTCGTCGTGACATTGTCCACGTGATTAAAAGTACAGCTGGAGTACAAACATTGATTGATGGAAAACTCTTTTCATTAATTTCCTTTTAAAAAATAACTAAATAAATCTTACAAGTGTAATTTTAGCCAGAAATTAAAATTGTAATTTTTTTGACGCAAACCTTCACCTGTAAAATTGATAAAAATTTGTAAGAAATTTTAGTTGATAAACCTAATTATTAATAGATTACTATTAAAAAAAGTATGATTGAAAAATTGTTTGATGTACGATATGTACCGACCTTGCACGCTTATTACTTATTTGCTGAATTTTAAAAACTGAGGTAACTTGAGCTTTTAACACCCGAATGTAATGCGTTTGATTCTTGATGATATCAAGAATGGTGTTGCAAAAAATCAGAAGTTAGTAAGTGGCATTGTCCACGTGACTAAAAGTACAAACATTGAGTGATGAAAAAACCGTTTTCTTTAATTTCCTTCTTAAAAATAATTGAATAA
>NW_020442313.1:694965-721316 GCF_000699045.2 Agrilus planipennis
TAACGACTACTTACCGATTTTATTTATCGAAAATAAATATATATTTATAGTGCACTTCAGTACTTCAGTAAATTAAAGATAAAATAATTTCAGAAAGAAAACACATATCAGTTATGAAATGTTTATTTATTTAATTTTAAAATGGTTTCCCACTACCTTAACAAATTCAATGTTTGGAAATTCGTGTGCGTCTAGCTTTTTGATGCAATCATCCAGAAAAACTTTATTAGTTTTAGTTTGTCTTGTATTTGACCAATAGAAGGGTAGTCTGATAAAATTATTATTGTTATTGTGGTGTCTATAATATATGAATAATATTAAGATTAATATGTGATGTGAGGCTGTATTATTTAAACAACTCTTTATGATTTTATAGTGGTAATTAGCACTTAAGGTCCGCCGCCATTGGGAGGCAATTGATAAATAATTAGGAGGGAATTCGACACACCGAAAATTTTAACCCTAATTAAAAACAGGTATATGGGAGGGAACTAGGCATTATCCGCCGGAATTATTCAGCATGTTGTTTGTTTTGGCTAAGGAAGTGTTAAAGAAAAGAAACTTAATTTTAAATTCATCATTGTTCAATACTATTGTCCTTAGCTGCAGCACTTTGTCAATTTTATAAGAGAAACGTTAAATTTTCCTTTAATACGATTTTTATTTTAATGAACTTACTGTCTATCTCGTTTAGTTGAGTCCGCATTTCCGAAATAAACAAGCTGCACAGATGGGACGCTTACAATGAAATTGTCTTCGCTCACTTCAGTTCCACCGAAGAAAACTGGAAACGCGTGGATTTCCCATGTGAACGGATTCAACATCAGAGGAAAAGTTAAATTTAACTCGCCCGATTCAACCTGAAACAAAACAAAAAACATTTTTAAAAACAGAGACAAAAGAGCTACAGATGAGGGCATTTGTTTCTTTCTTTGTATATTGTGAGATGACATATATTTCTTTATTTAAAATCATGCACAATTTTTGATCAAATACAGTCGGTTTTAGTAACTATATGATGTGTACAAGCCGTTTGAATGGGTATTTATTGCAATTTAATTTGAAAAATGAAGTAATAATAACTGTCATCAAATAGATTCAACGACTTTTCCTTGAATATTTGATAACATTACTAAATTAATTATTATTCCAAAATAAAGCGATAAGTCTTGTAAAGTCTTGTATACATTTCCATCAGACATAGAAGAATCTTATATTTGTAACAGTAAGGTCAAGGAAAAATAATTACACATTTTTATGTCACTTGTTTACCACGTCGACAAATAAGCAATATCAATAAGGACAAGGAAAAGTTTTTTCTAATTATTTTTACGTTGGTGTAAAGTCTGAGGACTTGAAAAGAAAATAGTAAAAGTCAAAGCTCTATTTATTTCTATTAAGATAATTATATTTTTTTAAAAGTACACATTTAATGATCTATATATCGACCAACCGCTTAATTGCAGTGGTTTGGTTTTCATATAAAATTCTCTGTAGGAAAGTTTGGATATAATGACTCCGTTTAAAATGACATATCGTTTATTATGACTGATTCTCAAGAAATCATATCCGGCTATAGTGACTCATATGATTAATAATAACATTTTCGTTCATTTGTGTGACCCTTTCTATGTATATTGATATTACAGTTCATCGTTGTTTTTCTTTTTCTGTTAATAAATATATACAATTTGTAGTTTTTCTCTCTATTAAACTAGGAAGTTGTTTATTTTCTAAGACTATGCTTTGTATGACGCCCGCTTGTTATTTCTCTTAGATGTCATTATAAGCGGATTCTACTGTAGATGTGTATCTGTACCTCTCATTTAATCGTGCTGATTTCTTGAAATATTTCTTAATAAAATAATAAAAAATTAACTGCAATATTCATGAATCAAATTCATCGATATTATTTAACTGTACCCTCACGGTTGAGTACTTAATTATTTCCTTTACTTTCATTCTCTTGCAAATGTATTGGTTTTATATTTAGTACATTAATAAGTTCATCATTAGGTACCAACTCATTCAATTGCACATAACTCATACACTTTAGACATTTGTAGGTACATATATACAAAGGTAGACACATAAAATAATGATAATTATTCATTAGCCTTAAGTACTTAGGAATGCTAACTGTTAATTCGGTGCACATGATAATTTGTAGTAAGAATTTTGAAAAGTACAACATGCATTCAGCGTAAATATTATTCTGATGTAACCGCACCAACCGTTTTCGTTGCGTATTCTTTTAAAAGAATGCCGCAGTTTTCCATTCTACTGCTCGACGGTGCTCAACAAGAAAACAAGCGTGTTATAATCAAACCGAGCCGACATAATTTTAACTTCTTTACCTAATTGATGGTTAATGTAACAGAAGTTTCAGTACTTATAAAAACGTAATTGATAAGGTAACGATGTAGTAAATGGTCTCGCAGGATGTTGTGCAATTTGTAAATCCTTTTTTTATAATTACAACCCAATTTAGGTGTATATTTATACCAAAAACTAACTTCGTCCAAGAGGATTTCGGATCTAAAGTACGAAGTTTGTTCAAAAAGTATCGTGAATTTTGAATTTCCGCTGGTTAAATATATTCGATCACGTCCAATAACATGATGAAGTGAAGAAAATAGTATTGGCCAATCGTTGAATTACAGTTAGAGAAGTCGATGAGAATCTGGCTGTTGCCACGAAATTCGTATCAAAATTGTTCAATTTCGACCAAAAATAGTATCGCTTTAACATTGCTAAGGAGCTGTCCGCGACGGCCCAAATTTGTTTCAGAGATCATACTTGGTATCGAATCAAATTTATGGTTTTGATGTGGAAACCAAAGCTCAATCATCCCAATGGAAGCTGCCTCACGAGACAAAACCGAAAAAAGCGCGCCAAGTTACGTCGAACGTGAAGGTTTTGCTTATAGTTTTTTTCGATTGCAGGGGTGTGGTGCATCAACAGTCAATAAGGAATATTACCTGCAAGTTATGCGCAATTTTCGTGAAGCAATCCGCCAGAAACGCCCGAATTGGTGGAAGAACAAAAAAAAAACAACGTGTAATTATACAACACGCTACTGAAGTGAAGCTTTTTCAAACACACAAACATACCGAGATAGGGGTTAAGGAATTGGTTTAATGGTATTATTTGTACACTATGCTTCGCACGGGTGCAATGCTGATAGTAACTACACTATAGAATGTCTCTATTTATAACAATCACAGCTTTTTTGTCATTAGACAATACAAACCGGCTGGACCGCCGTAACCGCTATGTCCCTGCATTTTAAGTCTGTCTGTAATATCTTGGAAAATATTCATTTAAATTACATGCTGTAAAGGGCCATATTGATATATATTAAATGCACAATCTATTTAAGGTACATAATTGGATAAGGATTAATGCTGTATTGCTTAAAATCACTTTGTAAATAAGCCATTATTTCTCATACAGGTAGAGGATAAAAAGTGGTTATTGTGGGCTATCCCTAAGAGATAGACATATACCATCTCGGACTTTTTTGTAGACCTTTTTAAGGTGTACAATACTGTAGTATATTATCTTGATCTATCTCGTAGGGTTCAGCCAGCGTTTGCAATGTAAGCGCAAAAAATGTGTTTATTTACGACATCATATTACAAACCTCTCAAATTATCAGTGTTTCGCTACTATATTATGCATGTATTATACATATAAACCTATCTCTTGAATTACTCTATCTATTTAAATAAAAACGCATTAAAATCCGTTACGTAGTTTTAAAGATTTAAGCATACATAGGGACAGACCGCGGGGGAAATGCGTTGCATGATTTCGTTACATAGCAACTCGCATGAAACAAACTTACCCTACCGTGCGTAAAGAAGTTTCACTTCATAAATAGCTTTTACACCATGATAACGCGTCTGCTTACACATCATTGCATGTGAGCGAATTTTTGGTCAAAAACAACACACTGGTAATCCCCAGATATAGCCCCCTGTAACTTTTTCTTGTTCCCGGAACTGAAGACGTCCTTGAAAGGACGACGCTATGCTACGATTGAGGAGATAAAAACAGCATCGAAGGAGGAGTTTTGAAGTACTTCGAGGATTGGAAAATATGTTGGCACAAGTAGGTATATAATATCTGGTGGGGATTACTACTACTAATAAATAATTTTTGAAAAAACAATAAAAAGCGCGCTACTTTGAGAACAGACCCCGTATGTTTAATTTTAGGCAAATTGTTGAGTTTATTTATAATTTTTCTGATTTCATGAATTCAAATGAACATGCGATTTTTTTGATGTACTTCTTTGGAGATTCAAGTAGTTTGTGGTAATGAATAGAAATAGTTTTATTATATGCATATTTGATTTATTATTGCCTTTTGACCTATTTTAAAAAGCGAACTTACTCACATGTAAGGATTATTGCATTATCACAAATTGAAAAGTATGTTATTAATATGTACGTACTGTAATAAATAAGAACAACGTTGACTTATTTCATTGCCAGTTTGGATATTTTTTTATTGTAAACAATACTCTACTTTCACAAAAATAATAAAACTTCTTTTGCGTGTTGACTAGGTAATAGTTTCCTGCAGACAGTTACGTTCGATTATATGCACGGAACCACCTAAGATCCTTATGTTCATATAAATTACATATTCCTTTTTTTTTTTTTAGTTAGTTACAGTCTGAAAACTTCTTCGTTGTATAGAAGGCAACAGTAGATTCATTTACATCGATAAACATAAAATGAAATCGTTTATTCGACCTCACCGTCTTGTTTTGTGCTTCAGGTACACGCGTAGTTTAACATGCTTGTGTTTATTTCATTATGATAGCTATTATCATGCACACCACTCTGTATCGAAGAAATGTTACTTTTCCTTATTAATTCAGGTCCATGTTCCATAAATGATTGTGTTATACCAAACATGTAATACTTCATTATAATTTTATCAGTAAAGTTCCGCTACAGATCCTTTTGTAGGAAATTAAATTCTTTGAAAAGTTGTTCAAGGAGTTAACTGTAAGAAATCGCTATGTGCAAAGATACAATAATTTTGCTTACACCGAATTATTTGGAACTGATGTCTTCATAACTTAAAAAAGTAAGTAAGTATTAACATTAAAATAGAGTGATGGAATAAATAGGCGATTTTAGAAGCATATGGCCAATTGGTCCCTCATCACTCAACAACATGACCTAGAGGTTTAGATTAGGGTTTGTCGGTTTTTAAAAACATTTTTTTTTGAGAAAATTATGAAATTCGAAAACCGGTTTTTTAGTAGAAAATATCGGTTTTCAATGTATGAATAACACTTAAAAAAAATTTGAAAATGACAAATGTAGCTAAATGTACCAGATTGATGAAAACACTGTTGTAAGCAGTTTGGTTCTTGGAATCATATAGGTCGCAAGCGGTTTGGTGTGTTTTGTCTATTAGATGAATTAATTTAGATTTTATATCAGTTTGTCTTCTGGTTTCTTTATGTACAGTTCATAAATTCAGTGTTCAGTAAATAATTTCAGTCAAAAACTACTTTTAATCACTCTAAATTTTCTGTTAAAATTTTTTGTTCGAATGANACTTTTACAACAAGTATAGCTAGATATAAAATTTTAAATAGTTTGCAAATTTGTCACTTTTAATTTTAAGTTATTCATAGTCATGTTCGACCATTTGGGTCATTTTACAATTCAATTTGCAACCCTCATCTGGCTTTCCCAAATGAAGGTAGTTTCAGTCGTCTCGCTCGCTATATCTATTATGCTACAAATACATTATATATTCTTCAGTGAATTATGGTATCTACTTTCTAGCTATTTACTTCCATATTTATATAAACAGTTAATTCAGTCAGTCAGTCAGTCAGTCAGCTCAAATCATTCATCACATTTCAACCCAATCAAGTCCTTATACATTTTTTCATTTAGTATTTTCATTGTATATATTTCTTCGTTCAATTAGTTTAGTTTATTTGTTAGTTAGTTTCACGATAGTTTTACATTGTACCTATTTTGTAAATATTCCGTTTTTGTGCTAATGAATTAAAGTTCTTAAAACCATTAAGAGTTTATTTATTATTTATTTACTTTAATTGTGCTCGCTGCAATTCCTACCTGACATCTCTTTTCTATGTTTAAGGTATTTTCTGATGCGACAGTTTTATTGTGGACTATGGGCTGTGCTAAAGTGATAAAAAAAGAACCATAACAATCAGTGATACCGTATCTATATTTAATCCAGTACAAACACCGTATCTTTCTGTACGTCCAACACAATTTTTGACATGAAATAGTTTGTATATGAGACGTTGCTTCATTAATAACATATTTTGCGGTAATTTCCCGCAAGTATACTTGACCTGAACCATAGAAAGTGTATGTGTGCATTTCAAATAGGTTTGCCATAAATATTTGCATTTATGTTGTAATCTTTAAATTACATCATATATAGCACCTCGTACTAGATCTTCAGTAGAATACTAAATAGTTATTGTAGGAAAATTGTATCAAATAATAAAAAAAAAGATGTGCATTATTCACTTCTGTTTCCTTTCATTTATTAGGGATGAAAAACCGATCAAAATATAAGGAGTTAATAATACAGAAGGAGTAGCATGGAATATAGCCTAAAATGGCTACCTTTGTTTACAGTAGAGACTAACATATTTTTTTGATTAATTAAAAAACGTATTTCCTTATTGCAAAAAGTTAATCAGCAAAAATCAGCGACGATAAATAAAATTATTTTTATTTTCTAGTTTTTTTATCGAAATTGGTATTAGTGTTGGTCTTGTTTATTCGGTCTTACTCATGACCTTGATCTTGCTTATTTAGTCTTAGTCATGACCTTGGTCTTGCATATTCGGCCTTAGTTATGGCCTTGGTCTTGCCCAAATACTTCTAATATTGGTCTTGGTCTTGCTGATACATTCTCGGCCTTGGTCTTGGTTTTCCTTGTTAAGTCTCGGATTTGGTCTTGGTCTTACTGATACAGTCTCGGTCTTGGTCTTAGTCTTGGTTTTGCTTGTTAAGTCTTGGTCTTGCTTTAAGAACGTCTTTTTTAATAATTCTTCTATGCACCAATTTGAATTTACTCTTGGTCTTGTTCGACCGGTCTTGGTTTTAGTCTTGATGTTATTCGTTCAGTCTTGGTCTTCCTAATATAAGGACAGTCTTAGTTTTGGTCTTAACCAAAAGTCGAACGTGTTAGTTGACATCTTGACATGTCTCTCCATCTTACTTACTGCTTACAGAGATATAGAGAGTGCTAACGAGGAAGATTAGATTAATCTGCCATTTGGTGACTGTAGCCAGTTGCTTTTATTTTAAAAAGCTTCCGAAGCTAACCCTTTAGTAACAACCGATTGTCCTAACATTGTAAGCAGATCAATAGCGCTTTCAGAATGTATACGTTAGATGTTTGTCATTTTTTTCTTTCTTAGAAAATACAGTGTAAACTCTTTATAACGTCACTCGATTTAACAACGAACTCCTTAAAACGTCGAAATTGCTTGACTTTGTTTGGTTTACATTGTTTTCTATACAATATTACACTCTATATAGCGTCAGGCTCACTCTATTTAACGACAATAATGCGGCATTATAAATCATTGAGCAGTACTTTTTAAGTTGCCGAAATAAATAAGAACTGCAGCTGTGCACGTTGTTGAAGAAGTATCTCAAGATATGAGTAAGATGCGTAACCAAATACAATTAAAATATTGGAGCAGCAAAAAACATCAGACGAAGATTACAGACTATACGCAATGTATGAATAATAATGTTCGTGTGCAAAATGTGTACCATATTGGTAAATGCATATTATTATAGAATAGTAAAATAATATCTTTTATTTCTCTCCATTTAACGACCACTCGTTATATAGAGTTTACACTGTACCTTGACCAAAATTCATAACTAACATTTGTCGAATACTGTAAGAATCTTCGTTCCTACCGGGTGTTTCACGACACCTCACAGTTTTTTTTCATTCAGAATTTTAGTGAAGGTATTCTGCTTACATAACAGCGTTAAAGAACTAGCTTTGCGAAAAATGGCAAATGCTTGGTTTAATGATGTCCTCATTTATTTATGTGAAAGTAGGTCTCATAAATTTTCATAAACACTAATGAATTCGCAACTGTTGCAGTTCGAAAAGTCTGTCTTGAAAACGGCTTAGCCATTCATATGAACTAAATGCTCATACGAATGCCAAATAATGCAGTAATCGACTCAATAAGTTCTAATAAGTGAAGGCATAAACAAACTTTGTATTTAAAATTAACACAATGCACAATTTAACATATGTAAATGTTTGATGGAAGTACGTAGTGAAGTTGTTCAAAGATGAATAGAATTTAATTATTTATTCCTTGTTTACACTGTTTCGACATAATACAAAAAGGAAGGGGTTCACTACAGAGTTCAATGCAGTGGATGTTAACAGGGCAATCCCTATCCCAAGTATATTTTATAAAATCTTACACAACATAATCTTTCGTAGGTTCAAATTGAGAAATACTTGACGAATGAAAGATCAGTGCGTATTACGAATGTGAACTGTTTACTGTTTGAAATTGAAAAAGAAGAAATTTTTGATTAGTAACTCTACGTCTTCTTATTTTTTTTTGAGAATAATTTAATTTAATGCTTCAAGACAACACCTTGGTGAAAATTTTGTTTAAACCATTAAACTAGTTTTTAAATTTTAAAAGCGATTATTAGCCCAATAATGATCCCACTTTCTAATAGAATTAAGTTGCATAGAAACTTTGTAAGCTCTTCCTTGGGCTCCTCCCGAGATAAAAATGTTCAGTCTCTCAGAGTCTGTAAAAGCGAGACTCGAGTCTCCGTCTCTCATCGAGTCTCTCTGCTGTCGCTGAGAGAGACTATCGATGATAGACTGTCAAAAAACCGTTTAGCGTCGTCTCTGAACAAGAGACTCGAGTCGTTCGTAGAGAGATCCTCTTGTCGTATCCAGTCTCTGAACGAGAGACTCGAATCTCTGAACGAGAGACTCGAATCTCTCAATAAGTGGTGTCTCGATAGACATGGTTAAAACACAGATCCCAGTCTTTCTACGAGAGACTCGAATCTCTGAACGAGAGACTCGAATCTCTCAATAAGTGGTGTCTCGATAGATATGGTTCAACATATTTCAGAGATCCCAGTCTTTCTACGAGAGACTCGAGTCTCTCAATTGTTCAGTTTTATTTATTCAGTCTCTCTGTGAGATACTCGAATCTCTGAATTAACAATTTTATCGTCCGAATCTCATACAGAGACTGTGAGAGATCCATAAAAACACCTAGGCAATAACTGTGAAAGACTGTGCGAGATGATCTCAGAGACGCTGAAAGACTGAGAGACTGGAGAGAGACTGAAAATTTTTATCTAGGGCTTCTTGATTATAAAAAAAGCATCTTCTTCAAATTCTTCTATATAAAATATTGTGTGAAGTTTTGCTAATTAATATTTTAAACTGAGTTTACAAACCTGTGCTAATTATATTGTCTTTTAAGTAATATTTGTGACATTTTCTTACTAATAGATGCTAAACTTGACACTATTGCTGTTAATGTATTAATAATAGGACAACGTTAGTTCAACTGTCGTCGTAAGTCATCTAGTTTATTGTTTTCGTCTCAACTCCAAACTACAAAAGCCGTTAGAAGTTTTTGGAAAACGGTTATGTGGTTTAAGAGCAACCATAATGTCATCAACTGCAAGAAAACGACTATTCAACGGTTTAATAATACAAAGGCAATCGTTTTGTGGCTAATTTTTTAGTTTTTGAGAAATTATTTTATTTATTTAACAAAGAATAGCGCACAATCCAGTCGATTTTAACAAAAAGAAGTTACTTCTGGGTTGACGAACGATTAATTTAGAAATTAGGAAAAGATTGCTATAAGTGTATGTTTTATCATTTTCATTGACGTATTAATATTTTTTTGGACTTTTTAATCTTGATACTTTCTCTATTTCATTCAATGAACATGACAGATATCTGTCACGTCACATATGAGCTTTAGAAATAATTTTTCACTTGTGAAAGAAAAACTAGCATTTTTGAGTATAAAAGTCCTGCTTCAGTGATGTTAGCTCAATGGGTCAAAATACTAAATTTGTAGATTTTTATGTCATGATAAAGAAAAACTTGTTTGAAATTTGTCTTATTTCGGATGGCTCGTTAATCAAACAATCGATTAATAAAAAAATTAAGTTAATCGAAACAATAAAGTACTTAAAGTAATTGGAAAAATAAATTAATCAAATTGTTCATCAACTATGTAATCACTTGATATTGTGGATGAAGTTATAATCAGCAAATGTTCCTGTATCTATCATCTTCAGGTGATTATCCGCAATAATAATTTGTTTAATCGATTACTTCTATTAAATAAATTAATCAGAATAATCGATTAATCAAAATAATTGATAATTTTTTTATAATCCATAACTGATTATTAAATTTACTACTTCTTGCACATTATCTATTTTCTATCTACATCTATACTGTTAACAAACATGTTGATTACCTATGGGACAGCCGGTATCCCGTTGATATCGCATAATAATTACGTCACGCTTCGTTATCTGAAAAGCCCAATCAATTTATAAACAAGATCGACCTGTTAAAAAGTGTTTTTGACCAGTTTTGAAAGTAGGCAGTGGACAAAAACAAAACCGCTTGAGTCAGGCTTGTCCACCCATCGCACGTTTAAAAAAAATGACAATGGTACAAGGAATGACTTGGTAGATATTATTATACAGATCAAGCTTTGTGTTTAGATAGTAATTAACGTATTTCCGCCTCTGCTTGCACTGTCGCTATTGTTCTTGACTGCTTCCGAATTCCTTGCAGTTCAAGATCAAGTACAAACCGTTAATTTACAACTCGGCGTGCGAAACGTTCTGTTTGGTTCTCATCTAGAATTATTTATTTCGAAACCACAAACTGAGTTAGG
Source organism: Agrilus planipennis (assembly GCF_000699045.2). Classification (NCBI taxonomy): domain Eukaryota; kingdom Metazoa; phylum Arthropoda; class Insecta; order Coleoptera; family Buprestidae; genus Agrilus; species Agrilus planipennis. The sequence goes on from NW_020442313.1 coordinate 705,941, forward strand.
AAAAAAAACTGGCCGAGAGAAATAAAAAACGAATGGAGAGAAAGTGGTGAAGAACTTCTAGTTAGAGTTATGTAAGGTTTAGGTATTGATTAGGCATACGCAAAGCGCAAACAATACAATTAATAACGAAAGTTTTAGAAGGGCAAATTGAGATAAAAAAAAGGTGGTAAAGTCTTTTCACAATAAAGGCTGGTGACATGGTAGTTACCCAAACCTTTTTGAGTGTAATGTTAAAAATACACTAGTTAAATAGCTGAAACTTCAACGTTAAAACACGACAATAGACATCGGAAGTAAAGTTACTTGAAAACTTCATCTTAATTTTAAATTATAAATGCGAATGTGAGTATGTTTATTACCATTTCACGCTTCAACTACTCAACCGATCATGATAAAATTTTGTACTCACGTTGCCAGAGGTACACGAAAGGGCATAGGGTACTTTTTATCCAGAAAACACATACTGTTCTCGAGGGATAAAAATTTTAGTTTATTGCGGTTGTCGATGATCTTTGAACGTATTTAGGACATGAACGCGAGCAAAACCGTTATATTAAGTTATCTATCGATTAATTAATTTATTTTTTTATCTTTTTATGGTTAGACTACAGTTGGGAAGGCTCTTCTGATTGAATTTCAAGCCAAAGAAGCTTAGGAATAATTGATTACATCTATATCAATAGTAACTGAAATATATCGAACGTGGCAGTCATTTATCGAAGACACGATAAACATCATCAAAGACAAGACTAATTATTAGAATTATTTTATTCGATTAAGCTAACGTGCTTATCACGTTGAGGTTGGCTACGCCGGGATTCGTTTTCAGCAAGTAGATATCCACACAAGTGGACCTTGTTGAAAAATACGTAATCCTAAAATGTAGCATCGTGCTACAGATGGCGTTCACTGTGCCGTTTGTAGTATTTTCTGAAACGCACTGTTAAGACAGCAGGTAAATGTTGGTCTGTGTTCTGTCGGAGCTGCCTGCGACGCGCTGATGAGATCCAAAAAGATCGAAATCGCGATCCGCGTCTGGCAGTTTCGACAGAATACAGACCACTTAGAATTATTTTAAAAGACAAGACAACTTTAGGGATAGATATTCAGGGACAAAAGATTACTGTGCTTAGATTTGCAGATAATATAGCAGTATTAATATCTGGTAAGCAAGATTTAGAGAAAGCCATAAAAATAATGGACGTGGTATTGATAAAATAGCAGTATACTATGAAAATAAATTAAAGTAAACAAAAGCATTGGTACGCAAGGGGAGGAAAAGTAGCGAAAGAGTGAAGAAGTGACTGATATCTAGATAACTGCAGGTAGTAGTAGAGATATAAAAGAGAGGATGGCGCAGGATAGAGTTTGCTTTAACAAATAGTTAAAATAAGAGTTAATAAAAAGTTATCTCTATGCTCACGAACGGTTAATTTAGAAGTTCGAAAATGATTGTTAAAGGGGTATGTGTGGAGAACGACTGTGTATGGGTACTAAACGTAGACGGTGGGCGCGGCGAGAAATAATAGGTTAGAGCGTCTAAAAAGTAGTGTTACAGGCGAATGATGAGGATACCGTGGATAAAGAAGGTTAGAAACGGGGTGGTAATAGGAAAAATAGGAGAACAACAATAACAAAGACAACAACTCTCTGGAAGTCAATAAGAAATAAGCGAAATAAGTAGATAGGTATGAAGGGCTAGCTAAATTAGAAACAGACACAGAAGTTAAGAAGAGTAGAGGGAGACTTAGATTACTGTTCATAAATACATAATTACAGGAGATAAAAATGTTCAGTCTCCGTTTTTCATCGAGTCTCACTGGTGTCGTTGAGAGAAACTGTCGAAAGACTGTCAAAAAACTGTTTAGCGTCTCTGAATGAGATACTCGAGTCGCTAATGGAAAGATCCTCATTTCGTATCCAGTCTCTGAACGAGAGACTCGAATCTCTCAATAAGTGGTGTCGCAATAGACATTAATATTTTCTAAGTTCAACATATTTCAGAGATTCCAGTCTTTCTACAAGAGACTCGAGTCTCATTTTTTCAGTTTTATTCATTCAGTCTCTCTGTGAGAGACTCGAATCTGTGAATTAACAATTTTATCGTTCGAGTCTCTCATACAGAGACTGTGAGAGATCCATAAAAACACCTAGGCAGTAACTGAGAGACTGTGAAAGACTGTGAGAGACGCTAAAACACTCTGAGAGACTGAAAATTTTTGTCTAGGGTAAGGATGCGTTTCACGGAAATGCGAAAATTAGCTAAGGATAAAAAAAAGTGGAGGAGCGTCTCAAACCAGTTCTAGGACTGACGACCTCATGATGATGAGTACTCATTAAATAAATTTAAATAGTCATTCTCTATGGCAATTTTGGGACACTACAAATAATATATGTCAGTGTTTTAAGATTAATTCCATAGCTTATACTAGACAAAAAACCAATTTTACTTAGTTATATAATATGAGAAGGTACTTATTTATTAACGTAAGCAAAACTGGCTACTATCATGCTTAAAAATGAGGTTTACCATTAAACGGATTTTAGAAGTCTCTAACGAGGCCATTTTCTGTACCAATTCTAGGTACTGCTCACTTAAAAACGTAAAATTTAATCTCATACTTTAAGCGGTGTGATAATAAAGAAAATATTATCACTGGATTTGTACAACTGCTTTGAAAATTACTTTAACATTATAATATTAATGTATTCCTGTAAACCATTACTTTAAAAAAAACAATAAAAAAACAGTTCCAGCAACACATTTATAAATTTATACACATATAAGCTTATCTACTCTAATACGGTATTATAAAGATATGGTGCCTACCTGGTTCATGATAACGTCCAGGTTAAGTATGTCGTTTTTAAAACATTCGTCCATCCAACGGGCGCATATATCTTCGTATCTGAAATATTCGTCATCGGCGTAAACAGTTATGTTCCTAATGATGTCGTCTAATAGCCGAAGTTCCTTCCAGACATTAACCCTTAACATGTTCCGATCTCCATCATTGGCCGTCACAATAACACGCCCAAATCGTCCTGTAAAAAAAGAGACCAATTTTCGTTTACTACGTTCAATAGTTAACAACAGATAAAAATAATTTTTATTACGAATAGTATACTCTTTATTATTTAGTACTTAGGCACTTTATCGTTTCTAATGTACCTCATCGTTTCCAACTACAGTAGAACCTTTTTAAGTCGAACCTCGATAAGTAGAAAATCTCAAAAACTCAAAAAAATGTTTCGTTCCCTTTCCTTCAAACCCCAAAACCTCCATTACTCGAAATCTCGACCCTTTATTAGTCAAAATAATCAGTGAGTCCCTGCAAGCCATTTTTTGGTACATATTTTTCCTTAGTAAGTCGAAAAATTAAATTGGACCTCTGTATCTCGACATAGCAATGTTTTATCTTACAACTCGATAATTTGAAATTTATTACGTCTATAGTTCGAAGAAAACTAAGTTATCTACATTAAGGATTTACCGACAATGTAAGTAGGTACATTAAATCTTAACTTCTACAAGTAGAATTTTTTTTTGCGTCTCTCTTGATGTTTGAGTTATAGAGGTTCTACTGTATTATGGAATCAGGTAAAAAAATACATCAGACACTATAATGTCAATAATGTCAACCAAAAAAGCCCAATAGTTGTGTTACATACTTATTTACGGAATCGAGAAAAGAAACAGTATTAAATCAATTTGATATCGAAGTTTAAATTCTAATGAGGTAGAAAGACAAAATTAATTAATTAATATGTTGCCGAATAACAAACTACACACGTCACCGATGCTGGGTACCAGGCCTGCCAATACAGAAAAGCGATATTATTAAATATACTTAGCACCAGCACAAGTAAGTCATACTTCTCTGTGGAATATGAAAATGTACGCGGTACCAGCACCAGCTGCTAAATATACTGCATGTTAGCACAGCTCTGGCAAAGCTAGAGGGCATGACCACTTTTAAGCAATCAAACAGTAGTATTCTTCGGTTAATATAATATAATACTAAAATGGAAATTCGTAAAAAGTAACAAATATACATTAAAAAAAAAAAAAAAACTATAACATCGACTCGGGCTTCGATTAAAAGCTAGTATTGCGGTAGGTACTGAGGCCGCGTATATACATTTTGATTTTATGGTTGTCGTTTGTTACGCGACTAGGCGGAAGAAATACAGTGTAAACTCCAAACAAGACATTTTTATTTAACGAAAAACTCCCTAGAACGTAGAAACTACTGGCCCTCCTTTAATTACGTTATTACCTATACATTGATACGCCTATGTAGCGTAATACCCACTCTCAATAGCGAAACAATACGTGATTATTTAGAAAATAGTAATAATTCATTATTAGTTTAAAAACGTTTTCTCTGCTTCCGAAATTATAATAACAACAATAATTACTAGATATTTTTATAAATCGTAGATCTCTTGTGTCATTAGGAAAAAAGCACTTATTATTATGTGCACAAGCATTACAAAAAAACCGCTGTCCCTGAATTTTATAGCAATTTTTAGGCAAGAATGTGTCATACCAATGACTTATGCGGGCCCTAAGGCAAACCTTATTAAAGTTCAAATATTTTTAAAGGTACTATCGTCAAAATTTACGTCATCATCGGAAAACCCATTAGTTCTCAATGCAACTGTTACTTTCAGACGTTTTTTTAATTATTGTCGGTGTCTCACATTAAGGAAACTTATTTCGAAAAGTTCTTTTAAAAAGGTTTACGTCAAGGACGCCTGTTAATTTTTCTAGTATCATAGTTCTTCCTGTACAGCCTTTTACCGAATTACTTGTTTTATTTTGTTTGTTTTGCTTTTGAAACTTATGGTGGCGTAATATGTGCGAACATATGTAATTTATATTTTTATTCAGTCTGCGACGCGCTGATGAGATCTAAAAAGATCGAAATCGCGATCCGCGTCTGGCAGTTTCGACAGAATACAGACCACTTCGAATTATTTTATTCGATTATGATAACGTGCCTATCACGTTGAGGTTAGCTACGCCGGGATTCGTTTCAGCAAGTTGATATCCATATATTTAAATGGTCCTTGTTGGAGCATACGTAATCCTAAAATGTAGCATCGTACTACAGATGGCGTTTTCCGCGCCATTTGTGGTATTTTCCGTGGATAGAGAAGGTTAGAAATGAAGAGGTATTAGAAAGAATAGGTTAACAGAGGACTTTATGCAAGTCAATAAGAAATAGGTGATCTAGGTTGGTAGGACACCTTCTCAGGCATGAAGGGCTAGTCAGGGACATACTAGAAGTAGAAACGGAGGTTAAGAGGAGTAGAGGTAGACTTAGATTAGATTACTGTTCGAAAATAGTTAAGGATGTGGGATGTTCTAGTTTTAGGGAAATGCGAAGAGTAGCCTCAGAATAAGAATGAGTGAAGATGCGTGTCTAGTCTTAGGACTGACGATCTTATGATGATGATATTGAGTTTGCGAATTTCTAAACTTTTAAAGCTGTAATAATAGTGAATATCCAATAGGGATTAAAACATCCCTCAATAATTTAATTTTTAGTTTTAATAAATTTTCAAACATGTAAAAATTACAGTTAAAAACAAATGCCAATAGATGACGATATACCGTCAATAATTTAATAGATTATATATGCAGTAAAGCTGCATTAGCAGTATTTGCTGCTTTCGTTATTCGTTAACCATCAACATCCATCCATTCTCAGGATTCTTAAAGGATTCCAAGTTCGAAATTTAGGATATAGGATTGAATTCAATAAATTTCTAACCAGAAATAAACTATCTTCTTTCAAAATTTTTATTCTCCTACACTAGCACTGTTTACATTTCTCATTGTATGCTACCTTGTTAACAAGAAAATATGAACTCTTGAAACTTTATCGATATCTTTTCAATTATTATTGTTCAAAAAGTCTTAACATGCAAAGGAAACAGTCTCAAAAAGCTATAACTTGCTTAACCGTAACAGTCACACTGCTATGCATTCCATTTACATGTTTTGTGTGAAATTTTAATGAATTTCGTACTTTTTGTAATCTTATTAATGGTCAAGGTAATTACCAACTTATAAAAAGTGAGTTGAACGATTCTAATTAACAAAAGCTCCCTTCTAGCGTTTCTCAAATTCCGATCTTATTTGACCAAGAGAAAATTGAAAACGGCAGTTTTTGATTAAAAATATTGATTAAACATTTGGCAACAAGTAAAAACAACAAAGTTTTTGTACAACTAGTGTAGTTAGAAAATAAGTTAACGAAGTAGATAATAAAATGACCTTTATCGGATTGATATTTCATTTTTCTGTTAAATTTTAGTAGCAAATTGAAGAATATTGTACTGACAAATTTATGCTATTAACCTTAACCTCTACTGGACAAAACATTAACTTAATATAGTTTCTTAATAATTGAATAAAATAAAATCCATTCTACAATTATAGGTATAGTTGGTACGATCAAAATTGGCAAAGTCTGCAATAAATTATTAGTGAGAATGGACGTATCTTTCTTCTTATTTCCACTTGGGATTGTAGTCATTTGTTGCGTTTTTAACACACCCTTGTTAAGTTACGAAATATAAATGAGGAGTGCAGACAAAGTGAAAAGAGATAATCGAATAATTGTAAGTGGTGCAGCTGTTAGAGTTTGCATAGGTACGCAAAAGATCAAGGTCGACTTTATAACTACTTGATTGGAAATATATCTTAAACAAGCGACTTTCCTTTCCTAAATTCCTGAAAATGTTGAACTTTTATTAAAGTCTGATGCTGGCAACGTGCTCAAATTCTGCTTATCTGCAACTCTTTCTGTTACACATCAATTGGTGTAATGTTATTTCTTTTTATTTATTAGTGTCCGCTGCAATTCCTACCTGACATCTCTTTTCTATGTTTACGAAATTCTCTACAACGTCTGTAGCGACTAAAGTAAGTGTTCACCCTTCAATTACTCTAGTCTATTTAGTAAGTTAAAAGAAGAAAGTAAATACGACAATTTTATTGCGGGCTGTGCCAATTTTAAACGTCCAAACTATAGATAATACTTTGGAATTTGCAGGGTCTATTGGGCTTTTTACCTTTATCATCACACATTTCTATCATCTTTATGGGAAATAATGTTACTGAAAGGGTCAAGCATATGAAATAGAAATTCATAAGAAAGATATAGATGGATTCCCATCAAACAGGAGACACAATAACATCGATGCAAATGTAAAATATGTTCAATGTGGGAGCTTAAATTATAGTGAAGATTATTCATTATTCAAAAGAAACTATAGAAATACAACCCATTAGAGAACAAAGGTATAACTGAATAAATTAAGAGGTACTGTAAGATAGAGAAGATTTAGTGAAAATATTATGGTTTATAATGAAAATTACAAGGAATTTTTGTAATACCATTACTACTGCTACTCTCATGGCCATTGTACCCATTGTGCCACTTGGTCACACCATTGTTCTACTTCTACTGCCTCCTGTCTTTCGCAAGCTTTTTCATGCCTTTCCCAACGTTTGGTTTTTTAAACCAGCTTAGTGGTCTTCTTCTTGTAAGGTTTCTCTTCCCTGTCGATGAAGTGACCGGTTCATTTTAGCTCTTTGCTTCTAGCTTTCGCTACTAATATGTTCGGTTCTAATTTTTTAAATTGGCTGAGGGATTTGTATAATCTTGTCATCATCATCATCATAAGGTCATCAGTCTTTAGACTGGTTGGACACGTACCTCCACTCTTTCCTATCCCGAGCTAAACTTCGCATTTCTTTTTCTTCTTTCCTTATTTATGAAGCTTTAACTGAATCCTTAAGTCTTCAATTAAAAAAACCGGTTGTCTGTAAAGTCGGTTTACTGACGATAGTTGAACGTGACAACGTCATAAGAAAATACTGATGGAATGGTTTCATTTTTCAAAAGAAAACTTTAATTTTATTTGTTTGATAGATATTTTGTATGGATATGGAGAAAGAGGTAAATGGAAATGTATTATTGTATAGCAGCTGTCCACGAGGACGCATCGCTCACTCAAGTAGGAGAGAGACAGATGTCGAACGCTGCCGAACGCGGAGGCCGATTGTGCCTCTTTGTCGCTCGTTCCGCGCTCTCGCTTGCACTTCAAGTCTTAAATGGAACGCCTCAGAGCGAGGTAACGCCGCATGAGTCATGTTTTTTCGTGCGTGCAGCCGGCTCCATCGAATTATAAAACGTTGTCACGTCAAAAACAAAGGATTTTTAATATTGCCTACATTGTAACATACACAACAAAATTTTCATTGAATAAAACGAGAGGAGTTGCTCCTAAAAAAGAACAACCAGTAAATGTTAGTTTACTTGGTTGTTGAGTATTTTCGGCACATTGTAATATTCGGTGTATAGTTTAATAGCTTCATTAGTTTTTGAGTTGCGGAGATTAAGTAAAACGAATTAGTTTTTGCGTCGTTGCGGTCTACAAAATACGGATTTTTGAATACGTTTGCTAATCTCCAGTGGCGATGGCCACCAGAAGTTTCACTTTCATGGTACCCAAAAGTAACGTTTTTTCTTCAATCTGCTGAGTCAGAATTTGGACCGTTTACAAATTGTTTCAGCTCGGACGCGAAATTCGATGGTTTCGAGTTAAGTTCTTAAAAGATTAAAAGTCATTAACGATTTAGCAACTAACGCGGTATTTTTTTTTTTCAAAATAGATTTTAGGTAGAACGTTGCAAATGCATAAAAGCGTTAAACGTACAATCGCACTAGAAAATATAAAGAATTGCAAGTATATTTACGTATGCACCTACAGCAATCCTTGACTGTTGGTAATAAAATTCAGTGAAGTAATTAGGTAAAGAATCTGGGATCGATCAAAAAATCGAACTCGTATTGCACCAATTACTTTACGATAAAGTTTTCACCAACTTCTGATATATGGATTGGAATGCACTGTACTGTACTGATAATAATTTGAGATTAACAAATCCCGTAATCAATCTATCAAAGTTAAAAGTTCAATTAATAACTTGGTTAAGTAAATCCTAACTAATATTATTGTTTCTTTGCTACCATTTCATGCCTTAACCACTCAAAAGGGTATAGGGCACCAAGAATCCACAAAAAATATTTTTCCCGAGGGATAGAAAAAATTAGTTTTATGTGGTCGTCGATGATCTTTTAGTCGTATGTAGGATTCGTTTTTCCACTTGCCCGTTGAAGTATCACTTCTAGTATATGTCCCAGCAGACATTTCGTTTTTACAGGTTTACTGCAAATTATGATTTTTATTTATAAATACGTTTTTTTACACAGACCGCAAATGGAGGCAATGATGCCCAGCCACGTGGAGAGCAGAGGTAAGAAATCAACAGCTGAGCACGGCACACGCCGCTGGGACTCTAGCGGACTGTAATACTTCATAGCGTTTAGAACTATTTTTAGTTGAATTTACGGCCCTATTTATTATACTAGCGCTGATTTTATTTATAATTTATGATATGGTTAATATACCCATTTGGCTAGTTTACGAACTAGTTGGATATTGGATGGTATGTAAACTCTCTAAATCTCTGGTTTGACGAATATGTTTAGGGTTCTACAGTTGTAGTAGTAAAACACAACACTCCGTGGGTGTTGCCTTCTCTTACCGTAACTTCATGCTCCTTAACATATTCGTCAAATCACGTATTTGGACAGTTTGTATACTATCCGGCTAGTTTACAAACTAGGCATGTAATAAGCACATTAATCGTAACATACACTTTTTTCTAATCGATAATAAATTAATATTCACCGATATTGATTTTTTCTGAGATATGTAAATTAAAAAGATCATAAATGAACTGATTAATCAAACATGGACCTTCTGAGTTACTTTAATCGATTCGAAGGTCGATTTCTTTGAAAACTTTAACAACTATTTTTAAAAGATTTTTGCAATCACAAATCTATATAATATAGTACTTGCTTTGTGGTAAATGATTCGGCAGGTGTGGTTCAGGAAGAATCTTCCTTCCTCGGTAATTAGATTCTTAATGTAGATACTGCAGAACATACCGTGCTCTAATTATGTACAAGTACAAATTATGTACGTAATTGTAATTAGCAAGTGCAGCGGGTAGATAGACAAAACGGAATTAAATTATTCAGTTATTTTTTAGAATATTCAACTAGCAAGAACAGGCATAACGCACACGTTAACTAACTTCTGCAGGAAAGATTGTTGTTAACGGTGAATTTCATGTACAACCCCTCCATGTCTCAACGTCATTTACGTGCATAATTTTTCTTTTCTATCATAATTATTAACTCAATAATTCCTTGTAGAAGTTCTCTCTCTATTATCCTAATTACTTTTACTTGGTACTTGTATCGAAAAAATTACCAATTCATTATCGAATGTCAAACATTGATTTGTTTCGAATGTTTTTGACATATGCATAGGCAGAGTTAATAAACTAAACTAATACACTACGAGGGTGGATTGATAAGTTTCCGGCCTGACCAAGAAAAACAAGGTTTTTAAAAATTTTTTTTTTTTATTTCTCAACATAATCTCCTCCAAGGCTGATACATTTCTCATAGCGGTGTTCCAGTCTATTAATGCCATCTCTATAGACTGATTCGTCAAGCTCCTCAAAATAACCATTTACAGCTTCGATTACTTCTTCATTGTCCGCAAATCTCTTACCGCCAAGCCATTTTTTGAGATTAGGGAACAGAAAATAGTCACTCGGGGCTAGGTCTGGAGAGTAAGGAGGGTGCGGCATCAATTCAAACTTTAGATCGTTGATTTTAGCCGTCGCAACGATTGACGTGTGCGCTGGTGCGTTATCGTGATGAAACAAGATTTTTTTCTTCGCCAGATGAGGTCGTTTAATTTTCACCTCGTGGCTCAAACGTTGCAATAAGTCTGCGTAGTATTGACCAGTGATAGTATTACCCTTTGCAAGGTAATCAATGTATATAATACCTCTTGCATCCCAAAAAACAGTAGCCATAACCTTGTTCGCCGAAAAAATTGTTTTTGCCTTCTTTGGAGTTGGTTCCCCTGGTCCAATCCACTGTTTAGACTGTTCTTTGGTTTCAGGAGTGTAGTGGTGGACCCACGTTTCGTCAACGGTTACGAATCGACGCAAAAATTCGCTTGGATTACGCTTATACAATGACAAATTTGCGGTAGAAATGTTTTTTCGAATCAATTTTTGGTCGACTGTTAGCAAACGCGGCACCCATCTTGCACAGAGCTTTTCCATATGCAAATGTTGGTGCAAAATATGTTGCACACGTTCATATGACATCTTACAGGTCTCAGCTATCTCACGCACTTTCAATCTGCGGTCTCCCAGCACTATTTGATGAATTTTTTCGATCATATCTGGAGTTGTGACCTCAACGGGGCGTCCTGAGCGAGGCCCATCAGAGGTGCTCACACGACCCTTTTTAAACTCGGAAACCCACTGCTTAACGGTTGAATATGACGGGGAGGATGTCCCCAGTGTTGAGTCCATCTCTTTTTTAATTTCCTTCGGCGTTAACCCCTTCAAATAAAAGTATTTGATGACAGCACGATTTTCCTGCTTTTCCATTTTTACGAAAACCACAGAGGCGTCTTGTTCAGCGTGCTGTCAAACCTACACTAGCAAGGAGATCGGGCTGAAACTATAGCTACAAGCTATCCAAGGATGGTACTATAGAATGTCACCTTAAGGTAGGCCTAGTGGCGTCATCTCTTGGTTAGGCCGGAAACTTATCAATCCACCCTCGTATTACAGAGTAGTTGAAAAGAAGAAAAAATCATTCTAATAATGCAATGTTGAAGGTCTGTAGCAGTACGACTACCTTTTATCGATGCCTATTAAATTGCACTTTTATTTTGTTATCGTTTATTGACGAACTTGTTCTGCTGTTTACTAAAAGTTTAATTAGGATTTATACATGAAAAACTCGAGTTGATTAGTTTCGAAGATAATAATAATGCATAACAGACAATTGATATGCCCAAAGCTATTTCTTATTTTTGTTAAGCTCATATTTTAGAAAAAAAAATACAAAAATCAAAATAATCAGCGAATAATTGTAAAAGGTCTTATTCGACAACTCTGCTATATTTTAACAGGAATCAAATTGTATTATCCAATTTTGTATACGTTTATATAAGAACGTTGTGAAAGGATAATTCAACTTTGAAAACTGGGGCATTGCAGTTTTCATTTACTTATCAATAATAAACTACATCTCTGCTGCCTTCATAATTCTGACAAGAATAGTTTTTAATAACCTCAGTGACGCCAGAAGTTTTTAAGAAAAAGGTAGTATTAACATATTTCAATCATTGTTCTAAATTTTAAACAAGCACTTATTTCCTTTCAATTCTTTAATCTTCCTTTTTTATTTTAGTATGTATGCAAAGGACATATAAATTTCCATATACATACCCGAGATAAAAATGTTCAGTCTCTCAGAGTCTCTGAAAGCGAGCCTCGAGTCTCTCTGGTGTTGCTGAGAGATACTGTCGAGAGACTGTCAAAAAAACTGTTTTGCGTTTCTGAACGAGAGACTCGAGTCGCTCATAGAGAGATCCTCGTTTCGTATCCAGTGTCTGAACGAGAGACTCGAATCTCTCAATAAGTGGTGTCTCGATAGACATGGTTTTCAAAAGTTCAACATATTTCAGAGATTCCAGTCTTTCTACGAGAGACTCGAGTCTCTCAATTTTTCAGTTTTATTCATTTAGTCTCTCTGTGAGAGACTCGAATCTCTGAATTAACAATTTTATCGTTCGAGTCTCTCATGCAGAAACTATGAGAGATCCATAAAACCACCAAGGCAATAAATGAGAGACTGTGAAAGACTGTGAGAGACGCATTCAGAGACGCTGAGTATACAGAGAGGAAAAGAGCAACCGTTTTCCTTTATTTAAAGCATCATTAATAAGAACGTACTTACAATAACTATGAAAACAGATGTTATACTAATTGTCAATGGAATATGTAAATTTTATTCATTTTAAATAAAATACTCTGTATCCTAGTTAAACAACAATTTCTAGAATTTAACCTTCTTCGTCTAAAAATTACGTAGGTACTAGAAAATTATGCACACCCAATATAACTTCGTTATCACTGTTATGGCTACATAAATCCTTCCATTTTATGTTCAATACAAATTTATCGACATTTAACCGAGATCGTAATAAACAGCACATATTTGAATTTAATTGTCAGCGTACAGTCACGTACAAACGTCCTGACACACTATACATTCCTTCGATTGACTATAAATAATATATAATGTATTTATTGCAATAAAACGGGGTCGATTTTGTCTAAAAGCCCTTCGATTTTCCTATTATAAAGGGGTTGTAGTATTAAAGTAGTGTAATTAATGTTGTGTAAAGTATGTAGTAGTTTAAAGTATAATAGTTACTATGAGATATGAGTTAGAATAACGGTAGTCATAACTAAAATTATTAGTTCTGAGAGTTACACGGTTTTACTATTCTTCTGAGTTTGATGTGTTAAAAATAGTAAAAAAAAATGGTAAATCCAACTTCTCTTTTTAGTGTATGGTACAGAAAAATCCGGTACCCAATGCCTGGTTGTGTTCGTTTGTCTCTCAGAGAAAAACTATGCAGCTGATACTGTTGGATTAAGGACAGTTTCCCATTGGTTACGAAAAGGGTAGTAATAGAAAAGGTAAGACCAAGACCAAGATTGGGAATTGGGACAGTCTTGGTCTCGCTCAAATACTTCTAGTATCGGTCTTGGTATCGTATCTTGCATTCGCATTTTGATTTTTTACAGGAAGTACTCCTTAATTATTATTGACATTTACATTTTTTAGGGATATATAATAAATTATCATAGAATAGCAAATTTTTATTGGACTAAATATGAAGATTGGCGGTTGTTGTAGAACAAACAAATTAGCTCAAACCCCAACGCCAAACCACGACATTGTAGTTGTCCGAAGCACTTTGCGGTAACAAGGTTAGAGCTGAAGAAGGTAACATTGTTACCGAAAAGTGCTTCGGACAACTACAGTGTCGTGTTTTGGGGTTGGGGTTTGAGCTATTTTGTTTGTTCTATTGGACTATTGTTACAAAACGTTTACTCTATTTCATATGTTTACGTGAATGCGATCAATTAATATTCTGCAATGAGATTTAATCGATTCTAACATTCTAAAGTATGTAAATTATGCTTTTACATTAAAAAACAAATACTGACTCATAAGCGCTAAAGGATTAATGCCGTTCACTTTGATTGTAAATAGCAATGACTACTACACAAAATGGAGTGTTTTAGAAATAATTCAATGGGAGAGTTTGCATTTAAAAATCAGTCTAAGACAATTGATAGGATACAATGGCGGACCAAGTAGAAGGTCGGAGCGTCTGCTCCTATGAAGCTTCCAAATTTCGAAAAGTCCTTTTTAATGAAATCTCAAAAAGGCCAAAGTAGGTCAGTAAGTATAACAAGAAGTAGTTGAGCACTAAGCTTGAAAAAATCCGACAACTTGGGCAAAACGTCGGCTGTTGTTTTTAATTAATAAAAAACTTCTGCTTTGATTTTACACCCAATATAAAATTAGGGGAAGAATGGATAATAGAAATGTTTTATTGCGTACCAAATACATTAATTTAATATGTAAAATACCGAATAATTTATTCACCATAATTACTAATTTTAAATTATTAAATAGTATTAAGTGATATGTATGGCTTATTGCTAGAATTTGGTTTTTTCTTTTCTAAAAAAGGGCAGTTTTTATGTAGTAAGGTTAACAGCTAGTTCTTATACAGTAAGCAATGTTCGTTCAGCACAAACAGACGTGTTAACAATTAGTAATATATAGTCAAAACCGTTTACTACGACATCTTTTAGAACAACATACCGGTTATATTGACCAAAATCATAGGTCCCGGCTTAATTCTGTTAGACCGCCCTATAAAAAACACTGCTTTTTACGACATTGCTTATTACGACATATCTCTTTGAGCGAATACATTTAACTAATATTTTCGGAGAATTATACCTGTAAGAACGACCAGCTGTATTGTAAACATTTGAATAGGTAACAGTATCCACATCTGGTACAGTAAATGACCATTAAGATCCCAAAAGTAAATAACCAAATGCTGTCAGTGTATTACGAAAAATTGTTTTTTATTCTAATGAACAGTTTCATATGCAGGGAAATTATGATGATACATTAATTAAAATTAAACGTGAACTACAAAGTCTGTACGCACGACAGAAGTGTTCCAAACAGACTAAAATTCCAGATTTTATTAATATAGAAAAATGATAATTATATGTACGTAATGTCTTTTTATAATAAGTTTTTTGTAAAATAAATAAAATGTAGTTTTATTTTATATATGAATA
>NW_020442313.1:722589-724137 GCF_000699045.2 Agrilus planipennis
AAATACAGTCTATTTCAATTTGTTAGAATTGTGACCTTGAAGAAATCTGCGCGAAGATAGAAAGAATACACACTAGGCGTGAGCAAGACAGAAATAGTTGGAACAAGCTTGAACTAGAGCAGAGCTCTCGATGGGCGGGCTTAGGAGATCGGCTAGAAATGTACAGTACTAGACGAAAATGTTTAGCAATTTCTTAAAACAAACATGTATATAAATTAACAATAGAAAACAAAACAAAAGATTTATAGGTGTATAAAACGTTAAGTTACTTCACTTGTTATTATTTTTGGCTAAATATGCTTTTAAATGAAGCATATTCTTAAATTTTAACGAGACGGTTTAAATATTTTTGCAAATGTTACTGTACACTTTTGTCTAGTTCTCGCTCGATGATCGGTGGAGAAATGAGCTCCACAGATACATATGATTGAATTTGGAATTATGCTACGGCGCATCCTAATAAAAAGAAGGGGCATATCTCTAACTACTTGAAACGAACAGTACAATACATATCAATACAAATACTATTGACTTATTTGTATTAAACAATATCTAAATAATATACTAGAGACGGTGAGAAAATCAGAATTAATAAGAAGAGAAAGAAAAGACTGTTGGTGTTGAATTAACCATAAAAACTATTTCGTCCATAAAATGTATGGTTTATTAATAAACTTAATACAATCCTAATTGTATTCGAACAGGGACAAAAGAAACATTGTGATTGTACATGCAATTCAATTGTTATCATAACATTTATAATACGTATTTGCAAAGTGTGACTTTACTATTTACTACTTATAGACTCTAAAGTCTATAAAACTGTCGCATTTACTTTCTCCTTTCAACTTACTAACTAGACAAGAGTCGTTCCTGATAGATCGTCTATTTTTCCTCACGACTGACGTTGTACGGTATTCTCGTATATATAAAAAAGATATGTCAGGTAGGAATTGCAGCGGACATTAATAAAGAGAAAGGAATAACGTTACACCAATTGATGTGTAACAGAAAGAGATGCAGACAAGCAGAATTTGAAAACGCTGCCAGCAATGAATTTTACTAAAGAAAGTTCAACTTAGGTTTAGGAATGCAAAGGCGTTTGTTTAAAGTTTAAAACTCAATTGAACCAAATGCTTTTGGTTTGGTTTGTTTATACTTTCCCGAGATAAAAATGTTCAGTCTCTCGGAGTCTCTGAAAGCGGGACTCTAGTCTCCGTCTCTCATCGAGTCTCTCCGATGTCGCTGAGAGAGACTGTCAAAAAAAAACTGTTTAGCGTCTCTGAACGAGAGACTCGAGTCGCTCATAGAGAAATTCTCATTTCGTATCCAGTCTCTGAACGAGAGACTCGAATCTCTCAATAAGTGGTGTCTCGATAGACATGGTTAAAATTTTCTAAGTTCAACATATTTCAGAGATCCCAGTCTTTCTACGAGAGACTCGAGTCTCTCAATTTTTCAGTTTTATTCATTCAGTCTTTCTGTGAGAGACTCGAATCTCTCAATTAACAATTTTATCGTTCGAGTCTCTCATACAGAGACTGTGAG
>NW_020442313.1:725034-736231 GCF_000699045.2 Agrilus planipennis
CCCTTTTTTTATTTTTTTCTATTATGTAATTTAATATAATTATAATTAGGTGAATAACCAAAGAGATTAGGTAATGAATCAACAACTAGTTGTACGTATAAGTATCTACTATAAAATATATCAGTCTTTATATCCATTTATCAACTTAAGATATTTGTTAGCTAAGCAATAAGAGAAGCAACATCGACGTTTCGCCTCTATTTGGGAGTCTTAATCAAGGTCAGTTCCCAGATAGAAGCGAAACGTCTCATTGTTAGATTAAACTGAGATCAGACTAAAGTAGTACCAGTACACTTCATAACCCAAGAAAACCCAATAACTCAAAATATGACAATAAATCTTTAAGGAATACATCCAGAATCACGTTTGTGGGTTCATTTGAGGATCTAAAGAGCCCCTCCTGATAGTAGACTGAAATTCCCCTCCATCATCACCCCCACCACTCATAATTTTCCCCTCTTTTTGGGGAATTTTATTTAACTTGTTTTTTAAACACTAGGTACATACATATGTCATTATTGACTTTTATTTTGGTTTTTACTTATTTTTAAATTTTATAACTACGAAAATTAGAATTTCAACGATTTGAAGGTTATAATAAATCGAACTTCCAAAAAAAATGGCAACTTTTATTTTGGCGCCACTAATGCTAACCTTTAAAATACATTTTGTATCTTATAGTTCTATAGTATTGAATATATAAGAAAACAAAACAATCCTTTTTATAATGAATAAATTTTAAGTACTTACAAGTATATACTAGAGAATATGAAAGTAATAAAGACGTTTTTGTAAACAAAGACCTCGGCGGCAGTTTTACCTTCCAAGATGCGTGTCTAATTTATTACTTAAGAGTTCTTTTACTTATTAATAGTTAACGCAAGTGGAATAAAAAGTGATGGATATTTTGTCTGTACATTATCGCTTAACTGCAAAAAATGCAACGTATGTCTATACTTTTATATTATATCTATGTGTAATACGTTAACAATTAACGCCTCTATTGGAAACTTAATTGCTTATTGCTATCCGGTGACCATCACTACTCCCGATAAGTAAATACTAACTGAGTAGATAATTAAAATATTATTCCCGATGATATTACTGTAGTTCGTAACGTGTCTACAGACACATTAATACAAGGTGATCGAAATAGTATATCATTATAATAAAATAGTGACTACAATTTTTCTACTTTTCTATTTCAGAACCATAAAACAGCGGTTCTCATTTTTTTTTGCTATGGAACCCTTTCTTATCCGCCCTTTCTTGACGGAACCCCATCATCATCATCATCATCATAAGGTCATCAGTCTTAAGACTGGTTGGACACGTACCTCCACTCTTTCCTATCCTGAGCTAAACTTCGCATTTCCATAAAACTAGAACAGCCCACATTCTTAACTATTTGCGAAGAGTAATCTAATCTATATTTACCTCTACCCCTCCTAACTCCTGCTTCTGCCTCTAATATATCCCTGACTAGACCTTCATGCCTGAGAAGGTGTCCTACCAACCTATCTCGCCTATTTTTTATTGACTTCCATAGAGTCCTCTGTTCTCCTATTCTTTCCAATACCTCTTCATTTCTAAACTTTTCTACCCACGATATCCTCATCATCCGCCTATAACACCATATTTCGAACGCTTCTTTTCTTTTCCGCCGCTCCCACTGTCCACGTTTCGCACCCGTACTCCAAACATACACCTTTAACAACCTCTTTCGAATTTCTAAATTAACCGTTCGCGAGCATAGCAGTGACTTCTTTTTATTAAAGGCGAAACGACCCTGGGCTATCCTCTGCTTTATATCCCTACCACTCCTTCCATCCTGACTTATCTGACTTCCTAGGTATCTAAAATCAGCCACTTCTTCTAATTTTTCGTCTCCTATCTTTATATTCGCTCTTTCCCTACTTTTTCTTCCCTTGCATACCAGTATTTTAGTTTTACTTTTATTTATTTTCATACAGTACTGATCTGTCAGTACCGCTTCCATTTTATTTAAAGCTATCTCTAGGTCCTCCTTGCTAGATGCTAATACTGCTATATCATCTGCAAATCTAAGCATACTAATCTTTTGCCCTTGCACATCTATCCCTACAGTTGTACTGTCTTTAATGATGTTGATGGCGTCTTCGATGTATAGATTAAAAAGTAGCGGTGACAGTGTGCATCCCTGCCTGACTCCCTTCCTAATATTTACTTCTCTACGTTGCATCCCCAGCTCTATAACTGCCTGTTGCTCTTTATACAAACTAAGTATCACTCTTCTATCTTTGTAATTCATCCCTACATTTTTAAGTATATTTAACATCTTGTCCCATTTAACATTGTCAAAAGCTTTCTCTAAATCTACAAATCCTATGTACGCACTCTTTCCTTTTTCTATCGTTTTCTCTATTGCTACCCGTAAAGCTAGAATGGCCTCCCGCGTTCCTCTATTTCTTCTAAACCCAAATTGATCTTCCCCTAATAGTTCTTCCGCCCTTTTTTCCATCCTCCTCTGTACAATTCTAGTTAAGATTTTTGACGCATGGGAAGTTAAGCTAATTGTTCGAAATTTCTCGCACCTATCCGCGCCCCTCTTCTTAGGTAATGTTACTACTACGTTCCGTTTATAATCCTCTGGGACTTTCCCCGTTTCGTAAATGTGACTAACTAACTTAAACATACGATCTCTAACCTCTTGTCCTGCATGTTTTATAATTTCCCCCTGTATCCCATCTACACCTGGCGCCTTATTATTCTTTAAGTTTTTTAATGCTACATCGAACTCTTCTTTCATTGTGGGGTAACCATGCTCATCTATTTCCACACTATCTTCCTTCTCTAATATATCTCTTAACTCAGGGCCTGCGTA
This sequence comes from Agrilus planipennis, assembly GCF_000699045.2. Taxonomy (NCBI): domain Eukaryota; kingdom Metazoa; phylum Arthropoda; class Insecta; order Coleoptera; family Buprestidae; genus Agrilus; species Agrilus planipennis. Next base: position 727,898 of record NW_020442313.1, read on the forward strand.
AAGGTTCTCTAAATATTCTTTCCACCTATCTGCCTTTTCCTCATTTTCTATCAACATCACCCCTGCCTCGTTTCTTATATTATTACTACTGTATCCTACATCTCTAAAATTCCTTTTAATTATATTATAAGCCTCATCGGTTTTACCTATTTCAAACTTTTCTTCTACTTCTTTACACATCCACGGAACCCCATATCGACAAAAAAATTAAGTGATGATAATTTCATGTTTAACACTCCTGGCACCTTATTGTGCTAATATTTGTAAAATTGAATTTTTAAGTCAAAATCTCTACTGCAGGTATATATTTAATGTGCACCATTTTGCTTATAATAGCGTTAAAGTTTGATTCAATATCCGATAATTCAATTCGAATATTCGGAGTGGTATCCAGTTTTGAATTAGTTTTTAGTGTAAGCGTAAAATTAAAATCTGGAGCTGATATAAACAGAAACAACAGGAACCGTGATAATCTTCTTAACGACTGCAGGGTATGCATCTTTAAGTTTTATACAAAGGTCATTCAAATTTGAATCAGCTGATTCGAATTTTTGTTTTAAGCAGGATCAATTCTTAATATCGATCAAGTTCTCGTACTCCGACATAGCGAACATTGATGATTTAGTCTGATTTGCGACCTAAACACCTACCACTTGGTTAGTAAGTCAAAAATAGATATATTTCCCTTAGATAGAGGAGAATTAGATTGAGGACCGAGCGGCATGGCCTAGAGGTCTAGACCATTGCTTAGCATTCGGGAGGACGCCGGTTCGATTCCGGGTCCGTCAGCCTTGGTCCAAGTTATTCTGTGGTTTCCTTAGATCACTTAAGCAAATGCTGAAGCAGTAATACTCCACAGATAATCTTTCACTCTGTTCTGTCTTCATTTCGTCCGTCTCATCTTTCTCACCCGAACCACCACCACCTGGTGGGAATGAAACACCCAAAAGTTTTTTTTTTTAAGTTTTCGATTGGGGAAGTATTAGTAGCGAGAGTCACTAGTAAGGTAGGGTGGTGACGGATCTCCATCTTCAGATACCCTGATGATGTCTCCCTGCTTTTTCTATGTTCCCCAGATAAGTATCAGTGAATCGTTACTATTAACTCTTTCAATTATTTAGTAACTTTTATTAAAGATTGAATTAATCATTTTAAATCATGCAAAATGGAAAACATGACAAATAGTTTATGGGACAGGATGAAAACGAAGTTCCATTAGTCCATTAGATACGATTTAGGAAGTAGCTATCTTATCTGCCATGATAATAAATAAATCTTGTTCTTAAGAACACGGAGAGGTGTTCATGCTTGACCGACCGACTTGCAGACACTTCGTTCTTATGCAAATGACACACAAAGGACTTCCTGTGGACCAGAAGATTATAAAGTATGGATTTATATGGATGCAGAAGCTAAAGGCTTGAATATGATGATATAGCAGTACAAAAAAGTGGAAGTTCCTTAATGTGAACAAAATAATTCGAAGTGGTCTGTATTCTGTCGAAACTGCCAAGGGCGGTTCGTGATTTCGATCTTTTTAGATCTCATCAGCGTGTCGCAGGCAGCTTCGACAGAACACAGACCAACCTTTACCTGCTGTCTTAACAGCGCGTTTTAGAAAATACCACAAATGGCGTGGTGAGCGCCATCTGTAGTACGATGCTACATTTTAGGATTACGTATGCTCCAGCAAGGTCCATTTAATGTGTTTTAGTTCACTCGTAAACTTCTTTTCGTAACCTAACTTAACCTACCCTAACCGAAATTCACCAAACAATGCCATTTTTAATTGCTTATGATCAGGAGTTTGCAGTATCGACTAATTGAGATAATTACAATTTAATAAGTTTAATGAACCCATAATTAGTGGTAAATCTCTACTTTTTTAATTAACCTACAATCGGGATCCACCGTAATCTATCGAAAACTGGAAGATAATCTAGAAATTGATCATACAACCCTAAATGTCGGATTAGACATATTAAAAAATTGGAAAATAAATTTCAAAAACAATCGAAAATTAACTTTTAGAGCGGCTATTTAATTGAAAACTGCCTGTAATGTAATTTTTTAGAAATAATCGCCATTCTAATAGACATAATCGTTGAAGATTTTTCGCAATCTGTATGACATTGTTAAATTTTTCGCAAAGGCGCATCCTAGATATTCGACGTTTTTACAGTCGATTTATGAAATTTGTAGTTTATTTCGAAACACAGTTGTTGGTGTTGGCATTTATCGTTTGGTGTACTATAGACAGATGTTTTTAGATTGGAAAAGCCCAGGCGCCGGTCAGTCATGGTGGAGAAATTCTTCTCGTCTTTTTACTCTCACTTTCGACAATTTTGCCATCGGCATATTTATCTAATTAGAAATGGTCGAGCAATGCTACGAAGTGCCATAATGATTAGATTAAGTTGCGTAACCGTATGCATACGTTCATAATAGATCGACAATCAATTAACTTAAGCTGTAGGTATCTACGTACAAATGAAAATCATCAGTGTATGTATTTATAGGACGGCATTTAACATAGAGCATCTGAAATAGTTGCTATTAGTTATTAGTACTCGATTAGATAAGAAGGTAAGTCTATTGGTAAATGTTGGAAAAGTTAAAATTCAAATATTTCAACAAAAACTGAAGTAATTAAAAATTGTTAATTGGTGGTNGTAATAAACAGCACATATTTGAATTTAATTGTCAGCGTACAGTCACGTACAAACGTCCTGACACACTATACATTCCTTCGATTGACTATAAATAATATATAATGTATTTATTGCAATAAAACGGGGTCGATTTTGTCTAAAAGCCCTTCGATTTTCCTATTATAAAGGGGTTGTAGTATTAAAGTAGTGTAATTAATGTTGTGTAAAGTATGTAGTAGTTTAAAGTATAATAGTTACTATGAGATATGAGTTAGAATAACGGTAGTCATAACTAAAATTATTAGTTCTGAGAGTTACACGGTTTTACTATTCTTCTGAGTTTGATGTGTTAAAAATAGTAAAAAAAAATGGTAAATCCAACTTCTCTTTTTAGTGTATGGTACAGAAAAATCCGGTACCCAATGCCTGGTTGTGTTCGTTTGTCTCTCAGAGAAAAACTATGCAGCTGATACTGTTGGATTAAGGACAGTTTCCCATTGGTTACGAAAAGGGTAGTAATAGAAAAGGTAAGACCAAGACCAAGATTGGGAATTGGGACAGTCTTGGTCTCGCTCAAATACTTCTAGTATCGGTCTTGGTATCGTATCTTGCATTCGCATTTTGATTTTTTACAGGAAGTACTCCTTAATTATTATTGACATTTACATTTTTTAGGGATATATAATAAATTATCATAGAATAGCAAATTTTTATTGGACTAAATATGAAGATTGGCGGTTGTTGTAGAACAAACAAATTAGCTCAAACCCCAACGCCAAACCACGACATTGTAGTTGTCCGAAGCACTTTGCGGTAACAAGGTTAGAGCTGAAGAAGGTAACATTGTTACCGAAAAGTGCTTCGGACAACTACAGTGTCGTGTTTTGGGGTTGGGGTTTGAGCTATTTTGTTTGTTCTATTGGACTATTGTTACAAAACGTTTACTCTATTTCATATGTTTACGTGAATGCGATCAATTAATATTCTGCAATGAGATTTAATCGATTCTAACATTCTAAAGTATGTAAATTATGCTTTTACATTAAAAAACAAATACTGACTCATAAGCGCTAAAGGATTAATGCCGTTCACTTTGATTGTAAATAGCAATGACTACTACACAAAATGGAGTGTTTTAGAAATAATTCAATGGGAGAGTTTGCATTTAAAAATCAGTCTAAGACAATTGATAGGATACAATGGCGGACCAAGTAGAAGGTCGGAGCGTCTGCTCCTATGAAGCTTCCAAATTTCGAAAAGTCCTTTTTAATGAAATCTCAAAAAGGCCAAAGTAGGTCAGTAAGTATAACAAGAAGTAGTTGAGCACTAAGCTTGAAAAAATCCGACAACTTGGGCAAAACGTCGGCTGTTGTTTTTAATTAATAAAAAACTTCTGCTTTGATTTTACACCCAATATAAAATTAGGGGAAGAATGGATAATAGAAATGTTTTATTGCGTACCAAATACATTAATTTAATATGTAAAATACCGAATAATTTATTCACCATAATTACTAATTTTAAATTATTAAATAGTATTAAGTGATATGTATGGCTTATTGCTAGAATTTGGTTTTTTCTTTTCTAAAAAAGGGCAGTTTTTATGTAGTAAGGTTAACAGCTAGTTCTTATACAGTAAGCAATGTTCGTTCAGCACAAACAGACGTGTTAACAATTAGTAATATATAGTCAAAACCGTTTACTACGACATCTTTTAGAACAACATACCGGTTATATTGACCAAAATCATAGGTCCCGGCTTAATTCTGTTAGACCGCCCTATAAAAAACACTGCTTTTTACGACATTGCTTATTACGACATATCTCTTTGAGCGAATACATTTAACTAATATTTTCGGAGAATTATACCTGTAAGAACGACCAGCTGTATTGTAAACATTTGAATAGGTAACAGTATCCACATCTGGTACAGTAAATGACCATTAAGATCCCAAAAGTAAATAACCAAATGCTGTCAGTGTATTACGAAAAATTGTTTTTTATTCTAATGAACAGTTTCATATGCAGGGAAATTATGATGATACATTAATTAAAATTAAACATGAACTACATAGTCTCTACGCACGACAGAAGTGTTCCAAACAGACTAAAATTCCAGATTTTATTAATATAGAAAAATGATAATTACATGTACGTAATGTCTTTTTATAATACGTTTTATGTAAAATAAATAAAATGTAGTTTTATTTTATATATGAATATATTAATCACACATTCAATAATAGCTATAGGTCACCGGCTATTACGACTATCGGTTTTTACGACCAAATATGAGTAGTCCCTTCGGTGTCGTTATTTTGACTGTATTTACATATAATTATAGTTTATCAAAGGAAATATCTACCACATCATAATTAAAGTTCATTAAACAATTTGAATGTCTTGTCATTTCTTCGATTATTTGCTAACAATATTCAGCGTTGACAACTTACTTGTTGTTCATAAAAAATAAAGTTAATTTTTCAAATTACCTAAAATCGTGAAAATTTAGATACCACTAAAACCGATGAAAATTTTATTTCCATAACGTTGCGTTAAATTTTCCTTTTTAGAAATGACTATTTAAATTTAAACTCCGTTCCAAGCCTTTTTTCGCTGTTATCAATGAAAAGGCTTGAATTATCAAAATTTATTGCAATTTCACCATAAATAAAATTTCGCCTGGACTACGTTACACAAACTTGTGCAGTTATACATATATGCGTACGCATATGTGGTATTTTAACAAGAATTTTGGAAAGGGCTGGTATACGACCTGGACCATCCCATTAAGTCTAAAAGACTAGTCGGATACTTAAACTCTCTGTCAAATTTCTTTTGTTATTACACGAATGATCGGGTCACGTCATTCGATATCTCACCTGCTCTCGTGATCCTGGCGACACTAAACCTGTTCGTGTAGTTCATTTTGAAAAAGTTCTCGACGGTGGCCCTTTCGATTTTCCCTGCCCCGTTAATCGGACTGAACAGGTATTCGGGGTCAATGTTATTATTCAGCTTTTGGTAACCGGTCACAGCCAAGAGGGTTAATAGAACCGGTACTATTATGAAATATCCCGGATAATGACCCACTATCCGTCCCAGCCTGTAGAACGATTTGTTTAATAGGTCGTCTACTATCCTTAATCCCATCTGAAACAGAAACAGAGAATGTATTCCACATATATTTATTGAAACATTCGACAAGCAATTATCCATATGATATGTAAATAAAATTGAAGTGCCTGTATGTGAAATCCAAATAACTGCTTTCTATTTAAGCTGATTGTGGTGTGATTCGTATGTAATTAAGGCACAAACAACCTTTAAAAAAAATTATAAGCTAATTTTTAAAACGTCTAAACGCTTTATTTCAAGGTTATTACCTGATTCGTTACTCTTGCTTTTCAGGAGAAAGAGAATTGTAATTCGTAAAACTACTCCTTCAAATTCCTATTAACCAAGATAGAGAGAATAACTTAATACGAAATTTGACCGGTCCTAGACAAAAATTTTTAGTCTCTCTCCAGTCTCTCAGAGTCTTTCAGCGTCTCTGAAAACGTCTCTCACAGTTTCTCAGTTATTGCCTAGGTGTTTTTATGGATCTCTCACAGTCTCTGTATGAGAAACTCGAACGATAAAATTGTTATTTCAGAGATTCGAGTTTCTCGTTCAGAGATTTGAGTCTGTCTTTCAAAGATTCGAATCTCTCGTTCAGAGACTAGATCCGAAATGAGGACCTCTCCATGAGTGACTCGAGCCTCTCGTTCAGAGATTCGAGTCTCTCGTTCAGAGACTAGATACGAAATGAGGACCTCTCTATGAGTGACTCGAGTCTCTCGTTCAGAGACGCTAAACAGTTTTATTTGACAGTCTCTCGACAGTCTCTTTCAGCGACACCAGAGAGACTCGATGAGAGACGGAGACTCGAGTCTCGCTTTCAGAGCCTCTGAGAAACTGAACATTTTTATCTCGGGAAGGTACACTCAAAATATCTGGAATCACAAATAGTGCTAGGAAAAAATCTTGACCAACTATCCCTTGTACCTTGTGGTAGTAGGTACTAATAGATAGTCCTTCAGTTTAATTTTAATGTTTTTTTAGTCGTTAGAGATAGATTTGTTTATTCTTATTCAACCTATTTTATTTTATTATATTTGAAATTTCCATAATTTCAAATGTTACAAGCCAGTCAAATAACTCTTGCATGTTCTTTTGCAAACAATGATAGGCCAATTTGGTACCAATGGTCAGGTTCTGCGAAGGTTTTCGACGGCAACCACCTTTGTTAATTTTATTATCTATGCTCTTTAATTGTATGCAGGTTACAGGAATTTCACAGCTCGCAAGTCATACCTTGTTGGGGTTTTCCCCTTATTGGCTTCTGGCTCGTATTGTTTTGTTGCATACCAGGTATTGGTGGTGGCACCAGAACAATTTTTGATTTTGTCACATAAATTAAAGCTAGTTAGGTTTTGTCTTTCTTCTTGTTAATTTGCGTTTTTAATTCATATTTTCTTCGTCGTGTCTGTAATTGTAATCCGTTATTTCATAGTTAATAATTCATTTGTAAGTAAAGTCTGTATATAGTGTTTTATATCGAGTTTCATTCGCCCCGTTAAAACCAACATTTTGAGAAAATACTGCTCATGATTTCACAGCAAACAGGTAGTGTTATAAAAGACAATCTTCGACAAATTGTATAATCATCGGTTACATTGATTAAAAAGGACTACGAAGAAGACAAAACAAAACAATAGAGTATACGTTGAGAATGAATCAGTTGGACGCAACGAAAAAAATTGTGATTAAAATATAGCTGTACGATGATTATAAATTAAATTTTTAAAATTAGAAACTTCTATAGTTGATTTATAGGCTTTCACGTTTGTCGCCTGAAGAAACTGGATTTCTAGATGCTAACCGCGTCTTATTGATGAAAACACTATGACGGATTAATCATCAAAAAGTCCGACGTTTCGTCTCCTATTACAAGGGACATCGATAGGAACTTCATGCTGCCTGTGCAGAATCCCCTACGTTGGTGCTTAACTTTAAGATAGAAGATAGTTTTCGAGAAATGCGAAAACTGACGGAAGATAGGACGAAGTGGAAGAACATGTCCAACCACTTTAAAGACTTGAAGACCTCGAGATGATGTCAATGATTTTTATATCTATAAATAAACAAATTGTGCTCTGTTTAGCAAAAGGTGGTCAACTTGTCCTCGCTTTATCCAACATAATTAAACACACCTCCTTATTCAACATTTTCGTTTTGTATTTCCGCAAATTGCATTTAATTATCATTACATAATACTGTCCATTAGTATATGAACAAGAGACAAAAGCAGAAAGTGTATATACATAAAGCCTAAAGACACATGCAGATTCGCATAAAGTGTAAAGCAGTGATTAACATTAACTAATTACAGTCTATTTCAATTTGTTAGAATTGTGACCTTGAAGAAATCTGCGCGAAGATAGAAAGAATACACACTAGGCGTGAGCAAGACAGAAATAGTTGGAACAAGCTTGAACTAGAGCAGAGCTCTCGATGGGCGGGCTTAGGAGATCGGCTAGAAATGTACAGTACTAGACGAAAATGTTTAGCAATTTCTTAAAACAAACATGTATATAAATTAACAATAGAAAACAAAGCAAAAGTTTTATAGGTGTGTAGA
>NW_020442313.1:737537-781213 GCF_000699045.2 Agrilus planipennis
AATTTTTCAGTTTTATTCATTCAGTCTCTCTGCGAGAGACTCGAATCTCTAAATTAACAATTTTATCGTACGAGTCTCTCATACAGAGACTGTGAGAGATTCATAAAAACACCTAGGCAATAACTGAGAGACTGTGAAAGACTGTGAGAGACGCTCTCAGAGACGCTGACAGACTCTAAAAGACTCTGAGAGACTGGAGAGAGACTGAAAATTTTTGTCTAGAGTTACTTATATGTACATACATTTACGTATGTCAGCATCTTGTTTTGCAACATGGAAATAGCAATCCTAGTGTCTTATATCTACGACATATTAGAGCTCAAACATCAAAATCTATGTCATAAGTTGCAAATTATTTTAGGTAATTAAAATTTTAAGTAAAAGTATCTTACTCAATTGAACTAAATGCTTTTGATTTGGTTTGTTTATACTTGTAGATACATTTATGTTCCTTAGTGTCTTGTTTTGCAATTTGGATATAGCAATGCTAGTTAAATTTGAATTCTGAAAGGAAGAACGCTTAATTTCTAATAATAATTTATTTTTAAATAAACAATTACAACGGACAAAAAAACAAAAATATTCGTAGGATGACAATGCTACATATTGGTTATCATCAATTTTCTGGTTCTAAAATGATGCCGTTCCTCCTAGCTTAATAACAACTGCCATGACATTAATCTTGTTTTACTGAAATAATTGTTATACTGTTTCTTTTGTTATACTTAATTGTTTAATGTTTAATGTAAACGTATCGTAATTATTATATCAATTAATTGATCGTTGTTTTTGTTCATGCAATATTTCCCAATTATATACAACGTGGAAAGAGACTTTCAAGGAACTTGTCGCCAAGACAGAAATCTGGGTTACCCATTATTCTGAAATTGGTTTTATCGAAGGTACTGGGGTTGAACTGCTGCATGGTACGGTATGTCTGGAGTTACCAATCGTCGGTAATCGTCGTGTTTAGTAGAGCACTGCAATCGTCAACTCGAAAATGTAACAGAATTGCTACTAAAGTATCCGTTAATTATTATTTTCATAATTCCCTTTTTTTATTTTTTTCTATTATGTAATTTAATATAATTATAATTAGGTGAATAACCAAAGAGATTAGGTAATGAATCAACAACTAGTTGTACGTATAAGTATCTACTATAAAATATATCAGTCTTTATATCCATTTATCAACTTAAGATATTTGTTAGCTAAGCAATAAGAGAAGCAACATCGACGTTTCGCCTCTATTTGGGAGTCTTAATCAAGGTCAGTTCCCAGATAGAAGCGAAACGTCTCATTGTTAGATTAAACTGAGATCAGACTAAAGTAGTACCAGTACACTTCATAACCCAAGAAAACCCAATAACTCAAAATATGACAATAAATCTTTAAGGAATACATCCAGAATCACGTTTGTGGGTTCATTTGAGGATCTAAAGAGCCCCTCCTGATAGTAGACTGAAATTCCCCTCCATCATCACCCCCACCACTCATAATTTTCCCCTCTTTTTGGGGAATTTTATTTAACTTGTTTTTTAAACACTAGGTACATACATATGTCATTATTGACTTTTATTTTGGTTTTTACTTATTTTTAAATTTTATAACTACGAAAATTAGAATTTCAACGATTTGAAGGTTATAATAAATCGAACTTCCAAAAAAAATGGCAACTTTTATTTTGGCGCCACTAATGCTAACCTTTAAAATACATTTTGTATCTTATAGTTCTATAGTATTGAATATATAAGAAAACAAAACAATCCTTTTTATAATGAATAAATTTTAAGTACTTACAAGTATATACTAGAGAATATGAAAGTAATAAAGACGTTTTTGTAAACAAAGACCTCGGCGGCAGTTTTACCTTCCAAGATGCGTGTCTAATTTATTACTTAAGAGTTCTTTTACTTATTAATAGTTAACGCAAGTGGAATAAAAAGTGATGGATATTTTGTCTGTACACTATCGCTTAACTGCGAAAAACGCAACGTATGTCTATACTTTTATATTATATGTGTAATACGTTAACAATTAACGCCTCTATTGGGAACTTAATTGCTTATTGCTATCCGGTGACCATCACTACTCCCGATAAGTAAATACTAACTGAGTAGATAATTAAAATATTATTCCCGATGATATTACTGTAGTTCGTAACGTGTCTACAGACACATTAATACAAGGTGATCGAAATAGTATATCATTATAATAAAATAGTGACTACAATTTTTCTACTTTTCTATTTCAGAACCATAAAACAGCGGTTCTCATTTTTTTTTGCTATGGAACCCTTTCTTATCCGCCCTTTCTTGACGGAACCCCATCATCATCATCATCATCATAAGGTCATCAGTCTTAAGACTGGTTGGACACGTACCTCCACTCTTTCCTATCCTGAGCTAAACTTCGCATTTCCATAAAACTAGAACAGCCCACATTCTTAACTATTTGCGAAGAGTAATCTAATCTATATTTACCTCTACCCCTCCTAACTCCTGCTTCTGCCTCTAATATATCCCTGACTAGACCTTCATGCCTGAGAAGGTGTCCTACCAACCTATCTCGCCTATTTTTTATTGACTTCCATAGAGTCCTCTGTTCTCCTATTCTTTCCAATACCTCTTCATTTCTAACCTTTTCTACCCACGATATCCTCATCATCCGCCTATAACACCACATTTCGAACGCTTCTAACCTTTTCTTTTCCGCCGCGCCCACTGTCCATGTTTCGCACCCGTACAACGCCGTGCTCCAAACATACACCTTTAACAACCTTTTTCGAATTTCTAAATTAACCGTTCGCGAGCATAGAAGTGACTTCTTTTTATTAAAGGCGACACGACCCTGCGCTATCCTCTGCTTTATATCCCTACTACTCCTTCCATCCTCACTTATCTGACTTCCTAGGTATCTAAAATCAGCCACTTCTTCTAATTTTTCGTCTCCTATCTTTATATTCGCTCTTTCCCTACTTTTTCTTCCCTTGCATATCAGTATTTTAGTTTTACTTTTATTTATTTTCATACAGTACTGATCTGTCAGTACCGCTTCCATTTTATTTAAAGCTATCTCTAGGTCCTCCTTGCTAGATGCTAATACTGCTATATCATCTGCAAATCTAAGCATACTAATCTTTTGCCCTTGCACATCTATCCCTACAGTTGTACTGTCTTTAATGATGTTGATGGCGTCTTCGATGTATAGATTAAAAAGTAGCGGTGACAGTGTGCATCCCTGCCTGACTCCCTTCCTAATATTTACTTCTCTACGTTGCATCCCCAGCTCTATAACTGCCTGTTGCTCTTTATACAAACTAAGTATCACTCTTCTATCTTTGTAATTCATCCCTACATTTTTAAGTATATTTAACATCTTGTCCCATTTAACATTGTCAAAAGCTTTCTCTAAATCTACAAATCCTATGTACGCACTCTTTCCTTTTTCTATCGTTTTCTCTATTGCTACCCGTAAAGCTAGAATGGCCTCCCGCGTTCCTCTATTTCTTCTAAACCCAAATTGATCTTCCCCTAATAGTTCTTCCGCCCTTTTTTCCATCCTCCTCTGTACAATTCTAGTTAAGATTTTTGACGCATGGGAAGTTAAGCTAATTGTTCGAAATTTCTCGCACCTATCCGCGCCCCTCTTCTTAGGTAATGTTACTACTACGTTCCGTTTATAATCCTCTGGGACTTTCCCCGTTTCGTAAATGTGACTAACTAACTTAAACATACGATCTCTAACCTCTTGTCCTGCATGTTTTAGAATTTCCCCCTGTATCCCATCTACACCTGGCGCCTTATTATTCTTTAAATTTTTTAATGCTACATCTTCTCTCATTATGGGATAACCAAGCTCATCTATTTCCACACAATCTTCCTTCTCTAATATATCTCCTAACTCAGGGCCTGCGTAAAGGTTCTCTAAATATTCTTTCCACCTATCTGCCTTTTCCTCATTTTCTATCAACATGACCCCTGCCTCGTTTCTTATATTATTACTACTGTATCCTACATCTCTAAAATTCCTTTTAATTATATTATAAGCCTCATCGGTTTTACCTATTTCAAACTTTTCTTCTACTTCTTTACACATCCACGGAACCCCATATCGACAAAAAAATTAAGTGATGATAATTTCATGTTTAACACTCCTGGCACCTTATTGTGCTAATATTTGTAAAATTGAATTTTTAAGTCAAAATCTCTACTGCAGGTATATATTTAATGTGCACCATTTTGCTTATAATAGCGTTAAAGTTTGATTCAATATCCGATAATTCAATTCGAATATTCGGAGTGGTATCCAGTTTTGAATTAGTTTTTAGTGTAAGCGTAAAATTAAAATCTGGAGCTGATATAAACAGAAACAACAGGAACCGTGATAATCTTCTTAACGACTGCAGGGTATGCATCTTTAAGTTTTATACAAAGGTCATTCAAATTTGAATCAGCTGATTCGAATTTTTGTTTTAAGCAGGATCAATTCTTAATATCGATCAAGTTCTCGTACTCCGACATAGCGAACATTGATGATTTAGTCTGATTTGCGACCTAAACACCTACCACTTGGTTAGTAAGTCAAAAATAGATATATTTCCCTTAGATAGAGGAGAATTAGATTGAGGACCGAGCGGCATGGCCTAGAGGTCTAGACCATTGCTTAGCATTCGGGAGGACGCCGGTTCGATTCCGGGTCCGTCAGCCTTGGTCCAAGTTATTCTGTGGTTTCCTTAGATCACTTAAGCAAATGCTGAAGCAGTAATACTCCACAGATAATCTTTCACTCTGTTCTGTCTTCATTTCGTCCGTCTCATCTTTCTCACCCGAACCACCACCACCTGGTGGGAATGAAACACCCAAAAGTTTTTTTTTTTAAGTTTTCGATTGGGGAAGTATTAGTAGCGAGAGTCACTAGTAAGGTAGGGTGGTGACGGATCTCCATCTTCAGATACCCTGATGATGTCTCCCTGCTTTTTCTATGTTCCCCAGATAAGTATCAGTGAATCGTTACTATTAACTCTTTCAATTATTTAGTAACTTTTATTAAAGATTGAATTAATCATTTTAAATCATGCAAAATGGAAAACATGACAAATAGTTTATGGGACAGGATGAAAACGAAGTTCCATTAGTCCATTAGATACGATTTAGGAAGTAGCTATCTTATCTGCCATGATAATAAATAAATCTTGTTCTTAAGAACACGGAGAGGTGTTCATGCTTGACCGACCGACTTGCAGACACTTCGTTCTTATGCAAATGACACACAAAGGACTTCCTGTGGACCAGAAGATTATAAAGTATGGATTTATATGGATGCAGAAGCTAAAGGCTTGAATATGATGATATAGCAGTACAAAAAAGTGGAAGTTCCTTAATGTGAACAAAATAATTCGAAGTGGTCTGTATTCTGTCGAAACTGCCAAGGGCGGTTCGTGATTTCGATCTTTTTAGATCTCATCAGCGTGTCGCAGGCAGCTTCGACAGAACACAGACCAACCTTTACCTGCTGTCTTAACAGCGCGTTTTAGAAAATACCACAAATGACGCGGTGAGCGCCATCTGTAGTACGATGCTACATTTTAGGATTACGTATGCTCCAGCAAGGTCCATTTAATGTGTTTTAGTTCACTCGTAAACTTCTTTTCGTAACCTAACTTAACCTACCCTAACCGAAATTCACCAAACAATGCCATTTTTAATTGCTTATGATCAGGAGTTTGCAGTATCGACTAATTGAGATAATTACAATTTAATAAGTTTAATGAACCCATAATTAGTGGTAAATCTCTACTTTTTTAATTAACCTACAATCGGGATCCACCGTAATCTATCGAAAACTGGAAGATAATCTAGAAATTGATCATACAACCCTAAATGTCGGATTAGACATATTAAAAAATTGGAAAATAAATTTCAAAAACAATCGAAAATTAACTTTTAGAGCGGCTATTTAATGTAATTTTTTAGAATTAATCGCCATTGTAATAGACATAATCGTTGAAGATTTTTCGCAATCTGTATGACATTGTTAAATTTTTCGCAAAGGCGCATCCTAGATATTCGACGTTTTTACAGTCGATTTATGAAATTTGTAGTTTATTTCGAAACACAGTTGTTGGTGTTGGCATTTATCGTTTGGTGTACTATAGACAGATGTTTTTAGATTGGAAAAGCCCAGGCGCCGGTCAGTCATGGTGGAGAAATTCTTCTCGTCTTTTTACTCTCACTTTCGACAATTTTGCCATCGGCATATTTATCTAATTAGAAATGGTCGAGCAATGCTACGAAGTGCCATAATGATTAGATTAAGTTGCGTAACCGTATGCATACGTTCATAATAGATCGACAATCAATTAACTTAAGCTGTAGGTATCTACGTACAAATGAAAATCATCAGTGTATGTATTTATAGGACGGCATTTAACATAGAGCATCTGAAATAGTTGCTATTAGTTATTAGTACTCGATTAGATAAGAAGGTAAGTCTATTGGTAAATGTTGGAAAAGTTAAAATTCAAATATTTCANAACCGGCTTGTTTTTCCGAACCGTGAACCGGAGTCCGGAACGTTTTTTTTCTGCTGAACCGGAACTCGAACCGAACCGAAACAAATACGTGAACCGGTTTTTGAACCGGTTCAACGGGAATTAAACTTTATTTATAATAAACATTAGAAGAAAAAAATATAAAATTTTAAAAAAGTAAAGATTTCATACATAAATTTTAATACAAGCGGCCCACGGACCGTACGTTACTCATCCCTGGCATAGTTTATTGCCATACCCAAATGGGCCTGCGGCTAATGCTAAGAATATATATACATATACACAAAATGGGTTTCGTAATGAATTTCGTTTCCTTTCCTTTTTATGCTATATACAGGGCCGATCCTGGCGACGGGCGAAAATTGGGGGAACCCCCCCCCCCGTCGTCAAATTTGGGACATGAGACCGCACAGAGCGGCCGCCTACCCAGGATCGGCCCTGTCAATATAATTATATATACGCGTTCCGGTAAAAAAAAATTAGCACAACACCACTGGTTATCTATGTCGTCATCATAAGGTCGTCAGTCCTAAGACTGATTACCCGCCCACCTCCTAGGACTGGTTGGACACGTACCTCTCCACTCTTTCCTATACTGAGCTAATCTTCGCATTTCTCTTAAACTAGTACATTCAACATCTTTAGCTATTAATGAATAGTAATCTAAATGTAGGGTCGGGTCGCCTTCAATAAAAAGAAGTCACTTTATGCTCGCGAACGATTAATTTAGAAATTTGAAAAAGATTGTTAAAGGTCTATGTTTGGAGCACGGCGTTGTACGGGTGCGAAACATGGACAGTCGGAGCGGCGGAAAAGAAAAGGTTAGAAGCGTTCGAAATGTGGTGTTATAGGCGGATGATGAGGATAATGTGGGTAAATAAGGTTAGAAATGAATGACATATTAGAAAGAATAGGAGAACAGAGGACTCTATGGAAATCAATAAAAAATAGGCGAGATAGATTGGTAGGACACTTTCTCATTCACGAAGGTCTAGTCAGAGACATATTTGACGCAGAAACAGGAGTCAAGAGGAGAAGAGGTAGACCTAGATTAGATAACTGTTCGAAAATGTTAAGGATGTGGGATGTTCTAGTTTTAAGGAAAAGCGAAAATTAGCTCAGGATGGGAAGGAGTGGAGGTATCTATCCAACTATTCTTAGGACTGACAACCTTAGGATGATGAATATAATATAGGTCTACCTTTACTCCTCACAACTTCTGTTTCCGCTTCTAATATGTCTTTAACTAGACCTTCGTGCCTCAGACATGCACCTTTAACAATCTTTTTCAAATTTCTAGATTAATCGTTCGTGAGCATAGAAGTGACTTTTTGTTAGGTACAATTGAACTTGCTCATATTTCAGAAACTACATTTTTATGGTGATAAAACCCATATTTTAAAGTAAAATAATTGACCTAGAGTTGTTGCCAAGAATAAAAAATCCGCAACTAATTCGTATGGAACTACTAACCTAAAAACGTGTATAAATGCAGCCTTCGGCTTTCTCGCCAGTAGAGATACCAATAAATAAAGATAATAAGACTGCAAAGTGCAACAGTCCTTTGTCTGCTACGTGACAATAATTTATTGGTAACAAACCAATTTTACCGTAGACACCTACTTCCTCGAAACATGTAGGTGCTATACATTTAACCGGAATGATATACGAGGGTGGATTGATAAGTTTCCGGCCTAACCAAGAGATGACGCCACTAGGCCTACCTTGAGGTGACATTCTATAGTACCATCCTTGGATAGCTTGTAGCTATAGTTTCAGCCCGATCTCCTTGCTAGTGTAGGTTTGACAGCACGCTGAACAAGACGCCTCTGTGGTTTTCGTAAAAATGGAAAAGCAGGAAAATCGTGCTGTCATCAAATACTTTTATTTGAAGGGGTTAACGCCGAAGGAAATTAAAAAAGAGATGGACTCAACACTGGGGACATCCTCCCCGTCATATTCAACCGTTAAGCAGTGGGTTTCCGAGTTTAAAAAGGGTCGTGTGAGCACCTCTGATGGGCCTCGCTCAGGACGCCCCGTTGAGGTCACAACTCCAGATATGATCGAAAAAATTCATCAAATAGTGCTGGGAGACCGCAGATTGAAAGTGCGTGAGATAGCTGAGACCTGTAAGATGTCATATGAACGTGTGCAACATATTTTGCACCAACATTTGCATATGGAAAAGCTCTGTGCAAGATGGGTGCCGCGTTTGCTAACAGTCGACCAAAAATTGATTCGAAAAAACATTTCTACCGCAAATTTGTCATTGTATAAGCGTAATCCAAGCGAATTTTTGCGTCGATTCGTAACCGTTGACGAAACGTGGGTCCACCACTACACTCCTGAAACCAAAGAACAGTCTAAACAGTGGATTGGACCAGGGGAACCAACTCCAAAGAAGGCAAAAACAATTTTTTCGGCGAACAAGGTTATGGCTACTGTTTTTTGGGATGCAAGAGGTATTATATACATTGATTACCTTGCAAAGGGTAATACTATCACTGGTCAATACTACGCAGACTTATTGCAACGTTTGAGCCACGAGGTGAAAATTAAACGACCTCATCTGGCGAAGAAAAAAATCTTGTTTCATCACGATAACGCACCAGCGCACACGTCAATCGTTGCGACGGCTAAAATCAACGATCTAAAGTTTGAATTGATGCCGCACCCTCCTTACTCTCCAGACCTAGCCCCGAGTGACTATTTTCTGTTCCCTAATCTCAAAAAATGGCTTGGCGGTAAGAGATTTGCGGACAATGAAGAAGTAATCGAAGCTGTAAATGGTTATTTTGAGGAGCTTGACGAATCAGTCTATAGAGATGGCATTAATAGACTGGAACACCGCTATGAGAAATGTATCAGCCTTGGAGGAGATTATGTTGAGAAATAAAAAAAAAAATTTTTTAAAAACCTTGTTTTTCTTGGTCAGGCCGGAAACTTATCAATCCACCCTCGTACATATATATACGTACCATTGAATAGATAGATTACATAAGTCATAATTAATTTTACGTGCTACAAACACATATTCCACTATAGTAAAACAAAAAAAGTCTTTCCATCTCCGACGTTGGATGTGAAAAAGTTTTCCACTATAGCGAAATGTTAGAAAGCAACAAGTTGTAGTAGCAAATTCCTTCACTTTAAGTACGCGTGCTCATGACGTCCACGTCTTAGGCACAGGGAGGAAATGTCGTTATTTTCTTCACTTGGTGCTTAATTTATTTATACATAATGTATTGTCACACTATGTACTTAAGAGTAGGTACAAAATAAAATAGTATCGAAAGATGCAAACTGTAGTTTTATGTGCTTCCTACTTCATCATCATAAGGTCGTCAGTCCTAGGACTGATTGAACACGCACCTCCACTCTTTCCTATCCTCAACTAATCTTCGCTAAAACTAGAACCGCCCACATCCTTAACTATTAGTGAACAATAGTCTAATCTAGGTCTACCTCTACTCCTCCTAACTCCTGTTTCTGCCTCTAATATGTCTCTAACTATACCTTCATGTCTGAGGTGTCCTGTCAACCTATCTCACCTATTTCTGATTGACTTCCGTAGAGTCCTTCGTACTCCTATTCTTTCCTAATACCTCTTCATTTCTAACTTTCTATATCCACGGTATCCTCATCATTCGCCTGTAACACCACATTTCGAACGCTTCTAGCCTTTTCTTTTTCGCCGCACCTAGCGTCCATGTTTCGCATCCGTACGGCGCCACGCTCCAAATACACACCTGTATAAATCTTTTTCGAATTTCTAAATTAACCGTTCGCGAGAATAGAAGTGACTTCTTTTTGTTGAAGGGGACACGACCCTGCGCTATCCTCTGCTTTATATCACTCCTTCCGTCCTGACTTATATGACTTCCCAGATACCTAAAATCAGCCACTTCTTTTAATTTTTCGTCTCCTATCTTTATATTCGCTCTTTCCCTACTTTTCTTTCATTGCATACCAGTATTTTTGTTTTACTTTTATTTATTTTCTTACAGTACTGTTTTGTCAATACCGCTTTCATTTTATTTAAAGCTTTCTCTAGGTCCTCCTTGCTAGATGCTAATACTGCTATATTATCTGCAAATCTAAGCATACTAATCTCTTGGCCCTGTATATCTATCCGTACAGTTGTACTGTCTTTAATAATGTTGATCGCGACTTCGATGTATAGATTAAAAAGTAGCAGTGACAGTGCGCATCCCTGTCTGACTCCCTTCCTAATATTTACTTCTCTACATTGCAGCCCCAGCTCTATACCTGTCTGTTGCTCTTTATACAAACTAAGTGTCACTCTTCTATCTTTGTAATTCATCCCTACAATTTTAGGTATATTTAACATCTTGTCCCATTTAGCATTGTCAAAAGCTTTTTCTAAATCTACAAATCCTATGTACGCACTCTTTTCTTTTTCTACCGTTTTCTCTATTGTTACTCGTAAAACTAGAATGGCCTTCCGCGTTCCTCTATTTCTCCTAAACCCAAATTGATCTTCCCCTAATAGTTTTTCCGCCCTTTTTTCCATCCTTCTCTGACAATTCTATTTAAGATTTTTGACGCATGGGAAGTTAAGCTAATTGTTCTAAATGTCTCGCACCCACGCGCGTATCTTTTGAAAGGTATGGTTACTACCACGTTCCCCGTTTCGTAAATGTGACTAACTAGCTTAAACAGACGATTTCTGACCTCTTGTCCTGCATGTTTTAGAATTTCCGCCTGTATCCCATCTATACCTGGCGCTTTATTATTCTAATACTACATCGAACTATTTTCTCATTGTGGGATAACCTAGCTCCCCTATCTCCACGCTATCTTCCTTCTCTAAAATATCTCCTAACTCATAGACTGCGTATGGGTAGTTCTACAAACTAAGGAATTTTCGGCGGCTCAGCCAAAATATCCTGAAAAATTTGTTACCAACTAATTTATTTGTATAATATACTGTAAAACTAACCTATGTCTAGTTGGTCTCTAAAAATAATTTAGATTTAAAATTATTTTCTTGACGAAATTACTATTCAAAGTGCCAAATTCTCAGGAACCTGCAGTGTCTCTCAAACAAAATCTAATCAAAAGTGTAATGTGATTTATTTACTACCACATTGAGGACAAAAATGAAACCAAAATAAAGAAGTACTTATTATATGTTCTTGCCTGGGAGACATATTATCATTTTATTGTCGTAAAAATATTATAAAATCCTTTTCCAAAATTTGTCCCAACGGTTTTATATCAGGATCCTGTTCAATGTAAAATAAGTAAATATTCAATATTCTATTAACTGAGAGACGTTGTCGTTCAGTTGAGTTAATTGTACCTACGAAAAGGGCAAAGAATACCACCTATTTTTTTGCACCTAGCGTGTTGTTCAGTCAGCCTGGCACAATCAAAAGAGGAAGGCGCGTCATAATCAGTCGAGTTCACAGGATCCTGGTAAGATATTTACATACTAAATAAATATATAATATGGTAATTTTAGCGTTTTGATATGTAATTTGCTTACACCAAGGCTTAGTTCTGCTTAATTTTGATTGAATGTTTTTTAATCGATGTTTTTTTTAATTTTATTTAAAAATTCTCAGGAACCTGGTCTCAGGATCCTGTCAAATTGAGACCCAGAATACTAAGAACTATCCAGGGTCCTGAGAAGTTTATATTTAAATGCTGTTTGTGTGCAAGATAATTTGCAACTTTTTAGCTATACACTATAAAGTCAAAATAATAAAACGAACGATAGTGTAGTTACATACAAAACTTCGATAGTTTAAAAAAATTAAAATTAAAAGAAAAATGCAGAAACCAAAGAATAAACAGACTAAGGAGGAAATATTAGAAAAAAAAGGATAGCTGAAAAATTGAGATATGAAAAAATAAATAGTGATTCTGACAGATTAGCGGCTGAAAATGAAAAAAAAAAAGCAAGAGTAGTATAAAAAATTGAGATAAACTGGCAAAAAAACTAGTATCTGAAATGTCGGCTCGTGAAAAAAGACAAGCTCGCAAAAATTGGAGGTAATAATCAGACTAATCTTACAAAAAGCAAGTCTATGGCCAACATGACAAGTCAATTTGTTATTTAAAAAGTTGATTTCGGTTGGTTTTATTTTTTTTCCTCAGTTTCTTGGTTACACTCTCAGTTTCCTGCCGCTTGATTTCCTTGAAATGGCCATAAATCCAAAATTTTAAAATATTTTGACTGTTCCACTTAACATAGGCTAAAAGACGTTGTATTCTTGATAATAGACTAAATTTCGCAATTAGAATGTACAAAAAATGTTGGGCCGAAATCAGACTCAGTTTCGTCCTTAGTTTGTAGAATAACCCGTATAAGTTCTCTAAATATTCTTTCCACCTATCTGCATTTTCCTCATTTTCTATCAAAATAACACCTGCCTCATTTATTATATTATTACTACTGTACCCTATTAATCTAAAATTCCTTTTAATTATATTATACGCCTCATCGGTTTTACGTACTTCAAACTTTTCTTTTACTTTTTTATACCTTATAATATCAATCCACTGTTTCTCGGTTGCACTACCAGGTACTTCCTACTTACCGCATATTAATTATCAACCTCGTAACGCCAAATTTATTATTTTCTGTGTAAGACAAATTCATAATTAACGTTAAAATACGTAACAAGATCTATGTAATATATTATGGTCAGAGATTGTTTATCTTAAAAAAAGCCCAACATTATTTAAATGTCCCCTTTTTTGTGTTAATTGTTTCATTTACTTTATTACAATTATTTAGCAAACGGCTGCGCTTTTTACACGTACTTATATATACGTAGTTAGCACTTTCAGTTCTCAAGGTTTATTCCACTTTCAACGGCATTTTTTAAAGAAAAATACTCGGTCTGCTACAACATTTCGCAATGGCTAAATGACCATTATGGTTGCTTTAACATGTGTGCACAGGACAATTTCCATTGAGCGTTGACCAAACCGCAAATTAGGGAATTAATTTAATAATAATTAGTTAAAATACTAGCGGTAACATTTGCACACGTGTAAATTGAATAATTCATTTCTTTACATAATGCACCACCGATGTTATTACTCGTTCTCGTGTAACTGCAATCAGGAAATAACAAAATCTATGTAGGTAATTTAAATAACACAAAAAGGTTTTAAAATACTATGTGTTTACGTATATTTGTTTTCCGTAAAAATATTTTTTAATTATTATTAATTAATGGGCTACTACAGTAAGAAGGGAGACTAAATGTGGGAAAATGTGGGACGAAGAGATAAAAGGGTAGAAAAAGATAAAGAGAGGTTGGGAAAGCTGGTAAAAGGTAGGAAATTTGAACGAAGTATTGGAAGTAGGGACGAAAAGTAAATATGGGTAGAACCAGGAAAAAGGCTTTAAAGATATTAAAAATCAATCAGGAGCAGGTGAGGGAGTGGTTGAGGAAAGGGTCAGTATAGGAGAATTGATTAGGAATAGATTCAGGCAAATGATAAAGGGAAAGGATCTCAAGAAAATAAAGGAGTCGAGATATGTGCTGGAGCTGAAGGCGATTTTGTTGAAGGACTGCCACGGGGATTGGGTGCCAAAGCTTTTAAAGGAGGGATGATTCGATAATTTGATTTTCTGGAATTTACTGACTAAAAAACTTAAATAAGAGATGGAACTTCTCCGGTAGCGAGAATTTAATTTTTGTTTAAAAATAGCGAACTTTGACGTGTTATTGCGAATCAGTTTTTAATTGCAATTAAATGTAATAAAACTAATTTACATGTAGGTCGATCAAAAATATCAGGTTGATAATAATATTGTTAATTTATAGCATAATAATAAAAAAGGTTGAGAATGTTTGATGTTTTTGTATCTTTCGACCTGGTTGACAAATTGGAAATACTATCCTGAGATAAATGCTGTGCGCTCAGGAATTAGATTAAGTTACGATATGGAAGATTACCATGACCAAAATTTAATGCAATGCAATATCGACATTGGTAACCATCCACCTAAATTTGAACGGGCTTGACTAGTTGAAAGAATAAATAAATCTATTAATATGACAGACACGCGTGTTCCTACATATATGATGACACCGTCAATAGGTCTAGCTGTCTAAAACAGGCTAAAGGTCAGAAATTAAAACGAAAATTAACTTTCTCTCTGGTAAGCGAAATCTTTAGATATTGTTAAAAGTTGCAGTTTTACACAACGCCAGCATAAAAGTCTGTTACTCAAACAGGCAGCGACTTATGCAGGAAACTGAAATAATTTTCGGCTTTATATTGGCTCTTCATGTAATTGCATTCCATAAGTTAATCAATAACCATTCAAAAACAACTCTTAAATAATTCAAATATAAAAATTGACGAAGAAATAGGCGATATAGGTTGATAGGACACTTTCTCATGCATCAAGGACTAGTTGGAGATATATTAGAAGCACAAACAGGAGTTAAGAGTAGTAATGAGCAAAATAGGTCTTGCTCATGCAGTTTTGGTCTTGGACTGTCTTTATACTAGCAAGGCCAAGACCAAGACCGAACAAACAATAATCAAGACTAAAACCAAGACCCACTATGCAAGACCAAGTCCGAATACGCAAGACTAAATGATTGTCAATTCCGATAGATTTATGAGTTAAACTACAATATTTCAAGTTACCATTTCTTGAAACAAAACATTCTTAGTATTTGAAATTTTTAGTTTTTACTTTACACTAAATATAAAAAAATTAAACTTTACCACTGTTTGAAATAAGGGATCTACATGAATGTCCTCGGAGTCAGTGTTCTTTGTCTGGATAACACATGATTGAAATATAGAGACAAACTATTTTCTTTTCGATATTATTTATTTCATTCAAGTACCTTGCACTACTTTGTTCTCTAATATGCCAATTTATGCATTAGAGGAAGGGTCAATTTATGCACTGAGGGAAGGGTAAATTCTCGAATTTTCATAACTCTCACAACTATCGATAGTATATTCTTTAAAAGTCGTAACAAGCTTGCATGCATGACAGAAAATTTAAGTATTAAGAAAATTTGTGCTTTGAAGAATTATTAAAAAAACGTAAGTATCAGATTAAATAAGCTTTGCTCATCACTAATTAGAAGGAGTAGAAGCAGACCTAGATTAAATTACTGTTTAGCTCAGGATAGGAAAGAGTTGAGGTACGTGTCCAACCCGTCTTAGGACTGATGACCTTATGATGATGATGATTATGATAACAAATAGTTAAGGATATGGAATGTTCCAGTTTTAGGAAAATGCGAAGATTAGCGCAGGATACCAGAAAGTGGAGGGTGCCTGTCCTACCTGTCTTAAGTTTGATAACCTTATGATGAAAAATTGACGACAAGGGGAGACAAACAAATAGAAAAATAAGTATCTCATATTTTCAGACAACATTAAAAAATGAATACCAAGCCCTCATTTTATTATCAAGATTGAAATAATAAAGAGAAAAGTGAGTTAAAGTTTCGAAAATGATAAATTTTAAGGTACACTTACCGTAAAACATCTGGGTCTAAGTTCAATTAGTATAATCACATAGGTATAATAATAAATTAGTGAAATTTACTAAACACTATTTGATTAAGTGAAAGTGAAAATGCAGTACTTGGTCTAAAAAGTCATTAATGTAATAAATAACTTTTTATGATTCACGGGGTAAACCAAACATACGGTAATAAATTTTCAGAATTTCAGCCGTTATCTAAGCGTTTTTATGATGAATATGTTATACCTTATTAGACAGGATTAGAAAACAGTGAACTAGTTAAATTATTGTTGAATCACTAATTAGGTAACCTGAGCAGATCTTACAATTAACAGTCTAATTAGTGTTTTTACGAATCATGAGAACCCAAGATGGTAGTTGGAGAAAGATAAATTCGACAGTCGATATGATGAAAGAAGAAAAACAACAGATTTTCCTCAGCAAAGGTAGAAAGGAAGTCACAGGAAAAAGACTATTACGGACAAATTGGGTTTGGTGGGTGATTAAGGTTTTTTATTTTAATTTTTCTACTTACTTCAATACTTCTACTTATCATCATCATATCATCATAAAGTCGTCAGTCCTAAGACTGGTTGGACACAAACCTCCACTCTTTCCTATCTTGAGCTAATTTTTGCATTTCCCTAAAGCTAGAACAACCCACATCCTTAACTTCTGTTTCTGCCTCTAATACGTCTCTGACTAAACCTGTATGTCTGAGAAAGTGTCCTATCAATCTATCTCACCCATTTCTTCCCTAGAAAAAAATTTGCAGTCCCACTCCAGTCTCTCAGAGTCTTTCAGCGTCTCTGGGAGCGTCTCTTACAGTCTTTCACAGTCTCTCAGTTATTGCCTAGGTGTTTTTATGAATCTCTCACGGTCTCTGTATGAGAGACTCGAACGATAAAATTAATTCAGAGATTCGAGTATCTCGTTCAGAAATTCGAGTATCTTGTTTAGAGACTGGATACGAGATGAATGGATCCCTATATAAGCGATAAGTCTTTCGTACAGAGACGCTAAACGGTTTTTTGTTTGTCTCTCGACAGTCTCTCTCAGCGACACCAGAGAGACTCGATAAGAGACGGAGACTCGAGTCTCGCTTTCAGAGACTCTGAGAGGCTGAACATTTTTATCTCTGGATATTGATTTCCATAGAGTCCTCTGTTCTATTCTTTCTAATACCACTTCAATTTCTAACCTTCTCTATCCACGGTATCCTCATCACTCGCCTGTAACACCACATCTCAAACGCTTCTAACCTTTTCTATTCCGCCGCGCCCACTGTCCATGTTTCGCATCCATACAGCGCCGTGCTCCAAACATACACCTTTAATCTTTTTAGAATTTCTAAATTAATAGGAAATTAATACCTATATCACTATTAAAATAGTATTTTTTGTCAAAATAGCTGCATCCTAGCACGTATTTTTTCAGTTGCATAATATTTAGCTACATTTTTAGAATATGTTACAGTTATACCTTTTTTACGTAACATTGTTTAGTTTGGTTTTACATTTATTATACTTCCTTCGTAACATTTTGAATTACGGATATTAGTATCTATAGATAAATAATGCATGAATTGTTAAAATAAAAAATATTTGTTTAACACACAAACGGAAATGGAAATGATACACATTTTAAATTTATCTTTCCGTTGTTAAAATAAAAATACACAAAATTTGTCTCTGATTCATCCGGAAACCAAACCTTCCTTTCTAATTTCCTTGCTGAGCAAGACACAATGTAATGAGTAAATTTTTTTAACCAGCATATTAGTTTCTTTCACAGAACTAATAATAACTTAATAAGTACTTTGATCGTCATTATTAACTACCTTTAAGTGCCAACTTCGAAAGTACTTTCCTATATTAATTTTTGTATGCATTGGAACAAACTCAACAATGTGAAAAGTCATAGAGTCAGTAAAATTTAGAATATTAAAAAAATAGTTAATAAAATACAATTTAGAGCAATTATGGGAATTGGAAGTGGGCAATATGTTCTATGTATGTATATAGTGTGTGCATCACAAACAGTATCAGTTACGCTACATATGTGAATATGTGCCATGCACACTGTCTTGCCATGCACAGTGCCTTGTCATGCACAGTGCCTCGTCATGCACAGTGCCTCGTCATGCACAGTGTCTTGCCATGCACAGTGTCATGCCATGCACAGTGTCATGCCATGCACAGTGTCTTGCCATGCACAGTGTCTTGTCATGCACACTGTCTTGTCATGCACACTGTCTTGTCATACACAGTGTCTTGCCATGCATACTGTTTTGCCATACACAGTGTCTTGCCATGCACACTGTCTTGTCATGCACACTGCCTTGTCATGCACAGTGTCTTGCCATGCACAGTGTCTTGCCATGCACAGTGTCTTGCCATGCATAGTGTCTTGCCATGCATAGTGTCTTGCCATGCATAGTGCCTTGCCATGCATAGTGTTTGCCATGCATAGTGTCTTGCCATGCACAATGCCTTGAATTTTAGAAAATGAAACTGACGTTTCTGTTTAAGACCATCGGGGGAAATTATTCTAATCAATTAACTACAGATTTCCGATTATGTGAAACTGTGAAAAGTACGTATGTACTGTTACAGTTTCACTTGATTTTAATAGAGGAAATACGTTATAACTCAACCGTTAATAAAGAAATATACACAAGTAAAGGAGTACTGATGAGTGATGAGCAACAAGCAGAATAGGATGTCTGTCTTTTCTAGAATAGGGTTTCTGACCCGAAAACTCTCAATTTTCAGGGATAAAAAAATTGAACGGTTTATAAGTCCATAAATTTTAAAGTTTTAGGCAGGAGGGTAAGTAAAGAGCCAGACGGTCCCTTTTTAAAACTATTCCATGGATATGTATCATCTTTTCTGGAGCAACGTCCACCCTCGTATGACCCAACTAATCATTCAAAAATTGGCTGGAGGGGTTTATCATCGGCCTTAGTACAGTCCAGACCTTGCTCTGTCAGATTTTAATGGTTTTTGTCTATTTGGATGATTTATCAATAACGGGGAAGTCAGTGCAAAAGACAATTAAAAAAAAGACTTCTTTGCCAACTACAAGAAAAATACGGCAAGTGCATAAGTTGGGATTGATTATCTTGAAAAACTGGCCAAATTTTATAAGAATTCATTAAACTTTTGTATGTACCTAAGTAAGTAATCTACATTATAGTAGGTACATGGATTTAATTCATTTCCAAGTCCAAGAACAGTCTGCTAAACAACTCATTTCCATAAATACATTGTAACATATGACAAATGACTTTTGTCGTTTCTTAGATAAAGATTTTTTTTATTAAAATCTTCATAACAATGAGTAGATAAAATCTTTTCCAAGAAGAAAATGCTCCGGCAAACAATTCAAACCTAAATCCGGCCTGTACAATAACAAAATTTAAGAAAAGGCGAGACGTAAACAGTTGGGTTCAACTTTCAGCATTTAGGTTACCATTCCTCTTAAAAATAAAATGCAAAAATTCGTCATATGTACACATAGCAAGGTCAAGATGCGTGTGTTGTGTAAAATGCACGCAGAGGTGGTCAAATTTTATTATTCTAACGCTCGCTGCAATCTTAAAAATGAATGTTGTGAATACAAAGTTGATTATAAGTACCTTAACAAACTCACAAATAGTTGGTATAAGAGTCAACACATAGTCAATCGAAAGTAAAAGCACAAAATAAACTATCAAGTAAACTTCGAGCAGTATAATGACCACACGAAGTAGACCAGTGGTTTCCAACCTTTTTGTACCTGCGCCCTCCTTAAAAAAAAAAATTGTTGCGCCCCCTTAATTTTTCTAACAATCTAATTTCATAAATACCGAAATGATATTTTGGAAACAGCTGCATGCCCCCCTTGCAACAGTCTCGCGCCCCTCTAGTGGGGCGCGTCCCACAGGTTGGAAACCACTGAAGTAGACCCTCTTGGGGAAGTAATTATTTCAAATATGTAGTTCTATTTAATTTACAAATGCAAAATGTAAACTACCACATTGATTATTATTTTGCATATACTACTTCTACTTGTATTTAGATAGTTTTTAAACTGACTTTCTGCCTTGAAAGTACCAAACGCCAACTACATACCCGCAGTGGTGTAGTTTCCACAACCAGTTAAACTGAATTATACCAAAACAGTGCCCTTATAAATGGATGCTAAAATTATAATTGAACAACACAATTTCAATCATCCACCGCTAAGTAACACTTTTTTATAGCAACAAATAAGTACCATTTAGGAGCAATTTCCCAAGATAAAAATATTCGGTTTCTCAGAGTCTCTGAAAGCGAGACTCGAGTCTCCGTCTTTCTTTGAGTCTCTCTGGTGTCGCTGAGAGACTGTCAAAAAAACTGTTTAGCGTCTCTGAACAAGAGGCTAGAATCTGAACGAGAGACTCGAATCTCTGAACGAGTATAAGTAGTGTCTCGATAGACATGGTTAAAATTTTTTTCTTCTTCTTTATCTTCTGTGTCTCTCAATTTTTCAGTTTTATTCATTCAGTCTCTCTGTGAGAGACTCGAATCTTTGAATTAACAATTTTATCGTTCGAGTCTCTCATACAGAGAGAGATCCATAAAAACACCTAGGCAATAATTGTGAAAGACTGTGAGAGACGCTCTCAGAGTCGCTGAAAGACCCTGAGAGACTGAAAATTATTGTCTAGGGTTTGGAAGTAGTATTTGTATGGATCGGTTTTAATAGAATAAAAATGATTTAGCTACTGTAGGTCTCGGTATAGGTACTACATTGAACAGCAAATCGTACTAACCAGTTTTGCAGTATTTAACATTCGAAAATTTTAAAAATCCCATTTTTTATTACGTTTAAATTGAGCGACTACAAACGAAAAAATAAGTCCTGCTGAATGTCATCATTTTTCTCAAAGTGTTTAGCCGATACAGGTGCAAAATCATAATTTTTCTTAATCTTTGATTGTTAAATTGTATCTTAAAAACAAGACATATAATTCTTTACGGGAGTTCAGAGGAGTACAAACAGGCCTTGATTAAATAAATGTTCAGAAACAGTTAAGGATATGGGATGTTCTAGTTTTAGGGAAATGCGAACATTAGCTCAGGATAGGAAGGAGTGAAAGTGCGTGTCTAACGAGTCTTACGACTGACGACCTTATGAAGATGAATCTAATGTAGGTTTACCTCTACTATTCTTGACTTCTGTTTCCGTTTCTATTATGTCTTTAACTAGCCCTTCATGCCTCAGACATGCATGACAATATTTTTCAAATTTCTAAATTCATCGTTCGTGAGCACAGAAGTGAGTCCTTTTGTTAAAGGTGACTCAACCCTGAGCTATCCTTTCTTTTATATCTCTAATGGAGAGTGGAGGTGCGTGTCCAACCAGTAATAGAACCGACGACCCTATGATCATGATATCGGATATTCTCAAGCTATCTCTACGAAAATTCTGACTACTATTTTAATAAAATATGTATAATAGCTAAATCATTCTTATGGAAAACCTTAAAATTCGATGAAGTCAGTCTTAATTACTCAACTCAACAGCTCATCATGGAGACAGTTTAACGATTCGCTAATCGCAAATTAACGAGTTCGAAATCCCATTTAGTTTTAGTTTAGTGGGAAAATACAGAAGTTATCATAGGACAATTCACCTTCACAGTTTATATTTTACTGTCCTTATTTGTAAGATACTTACATAAAAACTACAGGTAAACTTTTCACCATCGTTGTTATACATAATTACAAAGTGCAAGTAAAAATTAATGGGTGCATAATAATCGGCATAACATGATGAAGAAATTGTGAAATCAATAATTACCTATTTTAGACTAATACCATTTAAAAATTGTAAGAAGTTGCATAAGTATTATAAGTTTATTACAGCAGTTCTTGATGCAAGCAGCAACTACTTGTTAACGTTTTGTTTCTAATTTATTTTATACAGGTCAACAAAAATAAATTATGGATCAGAATAATTCTGATGAATCTTATTACGCTCAAATACTTCAGCGTTTAATAGAATATAATAAATTAAAGTTTGAATAAATTATATTTCTGCTGTTTTTCTTTTTGATGGTATGGATTTATTTCATGTGCAATTGTTTACATTTTTTACAGTAACATCATTGTTAAAGACAAGATGTTAAATATGCCAAAAAATGTAGCGATGTGATACAGAGATAGAAGAGTGATACATAGTTTCAAAGACCAACAAGACAATTATATGTATAGTTTAAGCCTTAAGTAAGTAAGTAAATCTATACATCGAAAACGTCATAAACATCATTAAAAACAGAACAACTGTAGGGATAGATATACAGGGGCAAAAGATTAGTATGCTTACAATTAGATTTGCAAATGATATAGCAGTATTAGCATCTAGCAAGGAGTTAGAGATAGCTTTAAGTAAAATGAAAGCGGTACTGACAAAACAGTACTGTGTATGAAAATAAATAAAAGTAAAACGAAAATACCGGTATGCATGGGAAGAAAAATTAGGGATAGGGGTTTATAAAGATTGGAGGCGGAAAATTAGAAGAAGTGGCTGATTTTTGATATCTGCATTAGAAAGTCAGACAACTCAGGATAGAAGGTACAGTGGGGTTATATAAAGCAAAGCATAGCTTAGGGTCGAGTCGCTTTCAACAAAAAGAAGTCACTTCTATGCTGGTGAACTGTAAATTTAGAAATTTGAGAAAGATGATGAGGATGCGGGGGATAGAGAAGATTTTTATTAATGAAGAAGTGTTAGAAAGAACAAGAGAACAGAGGATTCTATGGAAGTCAATAAGAAATAGGCGAGATAGGTTAGTTGGATACCATCTCAGGCACCCAGGGCTAGTCAGAAACATATTAGAACTAAATACGGGAGTAGAAGTAGACCTAAATTAATTATGATGATGATGATGAAAATCTATGCATTATGTACGAGAATTGATAGGCGGTAGACAATGTAGAATTTCATCCACTTCATCCTGGACTTACATCGTCGACTTTTAGAGCGTTTCAACTAATAAGCTTCTTCAACCATAATAAAATGAAAACTAGTCATAGTTCTTACTTAACAACGACCAGGAATGGGGTGTGCAACAAATATCGAGAATGAGACTAACAAACGGAAGCGATATATGGGAATGGGATTCCTGTAGGACAATCGTGGGGGTGACAGGTATAGTACTTACTTCACTTACTTTTGAACATTTTCTCAGTTTATCACACTTATTACTAATTTTTCAAAAAGATAATACATTTTCTGAATGCCCATTCGTATATGGCATGAGCAACCACGTTCACTGAATTGTAACGAATACGAGGGCAGTTCAATAAGTACCCGTGTTTGAAGACGGAGGACGTTCCTGAGGGTAATTGGTGTTGTCATCGTGTGCTGCCATCAACACGATAACGCACCGGCACATTAATCAGGAGTTGTTACCGCCAAAATGTACGAATTACGTTATGCATTTGCTGCCGCACACCCCGTACTCACTCGATTTAACTCCCTGCGACTTCATCTTGTTCCCTACCATGAAGAAATGACTAGCGAGAAAGACATTTAGCTCAAACGTGGAAGTCATCGCCGAGACAGGGGGGATTTTGGAGAGTTCGACAAATCTTATTTTTTGGAGGGGTAAAAAAAATGGCAGGGTCGTTGGGAGAAGTGTATCTTTCTAAAAGGGGACTATGTTGAAAAATAAAAAAATTTAAAAAAAAGGTGTCTTCATTTCTAACACGGGTACTTATTGAACCGCCCTCGTATATCATCTCTGAATAAACCTTAATTTAAAAAAGAAATATTTTGTACCTATGTTAAATGTAATTGCAATAAACCAACATTGCGCAGTTTGTTGATAATTAATATTTAATTACTATTTCATTAGGTACTATTCTATCACCTGGATTGGTACTGCAGCTTTCTTCTCTTAACAACGACTTCAAACTTCGGCCAATTATATCGGTCAAACTTTCAATTTTTTATAGATTTTTACGTACTAGTATCATTACCGCTGAATATTCATTTCAATGCTATGCAAGAGGTTCTAGGAAAGATAGTAGTAATTAGCCATGCGTTAAGATTGTTACAAAACAATTTCGGTCTTTCTCGTCCAATAAGACGTCGTAAATTTTTCGACGAAAAACTCCGTGTCGCTCTCATTATTATTTTGTTACCCGAACTGTGAAAGAGATCGGTCGCCATAGCATGGCACTTTGGACAAACGTTATGTAACAGAAAATCATTTACTTTCACGTTAATTTTCAAACGAGTGACGGCGACTTCAGTTGGTTGCAGAAACGCCGCTCTAAATGAGACATAATTTGTCTTAATAAGTAAACATTTACAGCAAACCAATTATAACAATGTTTTATGACACTTATGTCTTTTAGATGTTGAACACCTTTCTTTAGTACCGAAATAAGTAGAGGGTCATTACTATCGGGTTGTTTGGAAAGTCATTTCGTCTTTTTTTTGTGAAAATGAAAGACAGTTTTCGTATAATAAACAAATACTTTATTAAATTATATATTGACCGTTCTGGTCCAACACCTTTTGCCATCTTTCTGGTAGTAGCATAATTCCACGCTCATAAAATTTTTGGTCTTTGCTGGCAAAAAACTGATCGAGGAGGTTTTTGACCTCCTCATTTGAGGTGAAGGTTTTACCGTCTAAAAAATTTTGGAGTGACCGGAACAAATAATAATCCGATGGTGCCAGGTCTGGAGAATATGGTGGGTGTAGCATTGTATCCCATTCAAGCTGTAAAAGCTTTTGGCGAGTGACCAAACTTGTGTGAGGTCTCGCGTTGTCTTGGTGAAACACTACACCTTTCCTGTTGATTAGTTCTGACCTTTTCTGTTGAAGTGCATCATTCAGTTTGTCCAGCTGATGACAGTAGACTTCCGAATTAATCGTTGTGTTATCCGGTAAAAGCTCAAAAAAAACGATTCCTTTAAAATCCCACCAAACAGACAGCATCACCTTTTTTTGGTGAATATCGGCTTTGGAAATGGTTTGAGCCGGTTCATCTTTTTTGCTCCATGACCTCTTGCGTTTGACGTTGTTGTATACAACCCATTTTTCGTCCCCAGTGATGATGCGCTTCAAAAACGGATCATTTTCGTGACGTTTGAGAAGCGAATCGCAGACGTCAATGCGGCGACACAGATTTCTCTCTGTGAGAACATGGGGAACCCATACATCGAGCTTCGAGGATAATCCCAGGCCTTTCAAGTGGTCATAAACTGTTGAATTTGATAAATTTAACCTCAATCCGATCTCACGTGTTGTTATTCGCCGGTTCACATCAACTAATGCCTTTATCGCGTCTTTATCAGCTTCAACCGGCCTTCCCGAACGTGGTGCATCTTCGACATCAAAATTGCCGGATCGAAATTTAGCGAACCAGTTCTGGCACTGGCGTACTGTCAACACACCTTCTCCATACACATCAGTCAATTTCTTTCTGGCTTGAACAGCATTTTTACCCTTTCTGTAGTAAAACAGTAAGATATGTCGAAAATGCTGCTTATCGCTCTCCATATTTAAAAGGGCACCAACCAAAAACTACTGCGTAGAATTAATTGGAATTTTTCACACACAAGCCTTGCTATATGAGCTCTCAAAGCATATAAAAATTATACGGCTTAAATGTGAAGTTGGGTGCAAAAGAATACAATTAAATCCTCTGTCGGGAAAAAACGAAATGACTCCGAACAACCCTATACAAAGACTGTGGTTGGACATACGCCTGCACTACTGCTTATTTTGAATCAATCTTCGCATTTCCGTCCCAACTCTCTAACTACTTGAGATCAACCTCCCTGCCCCCTTTTTACTCCTATTTATGCTTTTAATCTATCTGCAGAATCTTCTATTTAGTGTTAAAATCAAAGCAAAGCAATCTGAAAATTTCAAGTACTAAAAACGTTTTGTTTCAAGAAAAGAATATTTTGAAGTTGCTAGTGTCAGACTAGGACTAATTTTCCTCATCACTATTCAAAATACTTCTAATAAAATTGTATAGCGAGTGGTTTGTTAGGATTACAGATTCTTCCTTTACAAAGAAAGTGAATTATTAAAAAGTAAAAATAAATACCTAGATTAGATAAACGATTTCTTTGAAGTTCCAGAAAACTACCGGTTATTTTGTAAGAAAATTTCCGAAGGTCTCAAAAGTGCTGACTTATCAAAACGTATTGTTACTGAAGGATTACATTATTCCAAAACTGGATTAAGTCCTTTTAACAATGTGAGATCTATAATATTTTTGTTGTTAATGTTAAATTTAATCTGTTGCCACCTATCTAATACGGTGTGATGGAATAAATTCCAGGACTGCTTACTGTCTATCCAGCTTTAAGCATTAAAAGATATGGGACTTAAAAAAAGACTTGGGGCTAAAAACTATGAACTAAAAATATATCGTTTCAATTTTTTTTGCTCTGAAATGATTTTTTTTGAAATTTTAGAATAGGTAGGGTAGGTAAGGTTATATTGGAGCAGCTGAATTTACAATTTCACTTGATCTTTTTCTGCTTGTAATGACATCATTAAATAATTGGGTCACAATTAACGTTTCTCGATCGTTCTTTACCTTTCTTACAGTAAAAACTCTCGAATTTGGAATATACTTAACGTACATTCGCATTTCTATCAACGTATGAACTTGTTCAAGACGCATCATGAATTTTGTTGAAAAGTGGTGGACGTATTCGAACTCGAACCGGTATCTACAGGAAGTTTCTCGAGGATTATCAGAACAACTTGCTGCATTACTACTTATAAAGTCCGTAGTGGGTCAAACGATTTCGGATTTACCGTGAGTAAAATAGAAAATTGCAGGCAGACACGCGAACATTCACATCAGACACTCACGCAGACACGTCCATGTGTACGAGGACGTGTCACATTAACTTTAAAAAGGTAAACATAAAGAAAGTTTCTTTTTGTGACACAGCGAAAAATTTGTTTTGAAATATTAACTAACAATAATCATTTCATCTGCCAGATTGTCATATGGTACTTTCTAATGCAACAGTCAGTTGTTTTTCTTTTTTTTTTTCTTAAAGTGACAAGCTAATGTAATGGATCTTTGTACTCAACTATCAGACCCAAGCAAATTTATTTATATAAATGTCCAAAGATTATAAGCATGCAAGACAAATTTCTTCGGTGATTAACTTTTCTTTAATTTTTATCTTTATATTTTGACCAATATGTTTTAAGAGGTGTTTGAAATCTACTATAATTTTCGAAATTTCTTCAGTTTGAAGAGTCGACCGCCAACTGTCAAACACCACTTTAGAATAAGCGAGACTATACCAGAATGCTCTTGAATGCATCTAACAAAGCTAAAATATTCTCGAACATTTAGGATTGCTCAAATGAAATACAGAGAACGTTCTAGAATACTCGAGGATCATTGTACATATTTTAGAAAAATGTTCTAAAAAATGTTGAATAATTGGAACAAGTTAGACTATATCAAAATGTTCTTGAACGTTTCGAGTACTTTCCTTAGTTAGAATGTTCTCGAATATCCAGGACCGTCCTCAAAGAAAATGTTCTAGGCAGAACTGGACAGGTCGACAACCGGCTGCCAAACACCACCTTAGAAAATATGAGACTATACTAGAATGCTCTTGAACGTCGTTAGGAGAGCTAGAATGTTCTCGAATATTTAGGATTGCTCACAACTAGAATGTTCTAGAGAGAATTGAACGGGTTTTCAAGCAGAATGTTCTAGAAATGCTGAGAACGTTCTAGAATGCTCGAGGACCATTATACATATTTTGGAAAAATGTTCTAAAAGATGGTGAATAATTGGAATAAGTAAGACTGTACTAAAATGTTTATGAACATTTATATATATATACTTTCCTTAGATTAAATGTTCTCGAATATCTACGATTGTCCTTAAAGAAAATGTTCTAACGAGAATTAGACAGATTTACCACCGGCTACCAAGCACCACCTTAGTAAATATAAGACTATATTAGAATGCTCTTAACGGTCGCTAGCAGAGCTAGAATGTTCTCGAATATTTAGAACTGCTCATAACTAGAATGTTCTAGAGAGAACTGAACAGGTCCACAACCGGCTACCAAGCACCACCTTAAATATTGTTCCTGATTGTTTCTAGCATTGTCCTTAGCTAAAAATGTTTTCGAATATCTATTATTGTCTTCAAGCAGAATGTTCTAGAACAGAATACTCGAGGACCATTATGCATATTTTAGTGGTGGGGTTCAGTCCTGATACTACAGTAGGGCATTTTCACATATTTTGACCAGCGTTCTAAAAAATATTGAATATTTGGAATAAGTGAGACTATACCAAGATGTTCGTGATCGTTTCTAGTGCTTTCCTTAGCTGGAATGTTCTCGAATATCTAAGATTGTCCTAAAGGAAAATGTTCTAGAAAGAACTGAACAGGTCGACCACCGCCTACCAAGCACCACCTTAGGAAATGTGAGACTATACTAGAATGCCATTGAACGTCGTTAGCAGAGCTAGAATGTTCTCGAATATTTAGTATTGTCCTCAAGCACAATGTTCTAGAATAGAATACTCGAAGACCATTATACATATTTTAATGGTGGGGTTGACTTCTGACAGTAAGTTAGGGCAATTTCACATATTTCAACCAGTGTGTTCTAAAAAATGTTGAATAATTGGAATAAGTGAGACTATACCAAGATGTTGTTGATCGTTTCTAGTACTTTCTTTAGCTGGAATGTTCTCGAATATCTAGGATTGCTCCTAAGGAAAATGTGCTAAAGAGAACAAAACAGGTCAACCATCTGCTACAAAACACCACCTTGCAATAGGTGAGACTATACTAGAATGTCTTTTTTAATGTTTCTATCAGAGCTAGAACGCTCTCGAATATCTAGTATTGTCCTCATACAAAATCCTACAGAGTGAAATGAACCTAAAGAATCTAGAACGTTCGAGAACGATTATGCTTGAGTGGTGTAGCTGGGTTCTGGCACTAAAGTAAGGTATTTCCGTATATTATGTAGTTCTTTCCAGAGTGGCGTTCAAATGATTATACAACTATATGTTTTTCTAATATTTCAGTTTATTCAACCAACTTTCAGACTTTTGAAGTGTTACTGCGTGTACAAAGATATTAACTTATTTTTAAACATACTATCATGTTGAACAACTTCATACATGTATTTCAATCGTTCGTTCTAAAAAATATCGGAAATCTATAATGTTCGAGATTCCTATAGAGTGGTTTGGGTTTGCGAATCGACCCTTAAATTATACAGACCCAAAAAATCCGAATTTTAATACACCTTACAATTAATAAAAATACAGGACAGTAAGCGAAGCGTTAAATGAATCTGACTATGTAATGCATTCATTAAATTTCAAAATAAGTTTTTTATTTGTACCCAAAAAGTAATCAAAAATACGACTTTATACGTACTGTATTATCACATCTCCTTATTAGGTATATATATATTCAGTTCTGAATAATATAATTTGAATAGTATAATCCATGACCCTTACAAAAATTGTAACTTTGTTTTTGTAACGAATTATAATATTACATTTTGATGTGTCACTGAAAATCTAATTTACCAGTGTTTATTAATACTCAGAAAGTATTATTAGGAATGTTAATAGCATGCTGATAGATTAATTATTACTGTACAAATTATCTAAGGTTTCTAGATTTGTTGAACTCCACTAAATGCAGTTACATTATATTGATGGAATATCTAACTAATTTATATCTCATTATGGTCGTAATATGCTCAGGTATTTTCTATAACAACTGCTCTCATTGTTTCGATTTTCTTCATCAATTGTGAAATATCAAGCATTTACTCTCAGATATTTTATAACAAAAAAAAACCATAATGGGAAAACCATAATTACATCGATCATTATTAATTTGATTATAACGCAATACCTGAAATTTTATCATTAAGTAAGTAGATTATTGTCAGAATTAATAATAAACTAAAATAAACAAGCTAGCAACCGCGAAAGAGATTTTCTATAGTAGATACAGTAATTAATTAGTAATTAACAAAAAGATTAATTATTCATAAAACAAATTCTTGATAATAAAAAGGAAGTTGCAGACGACCTCCAACGGGAAGAACAAGTACTCGTATGCAGTTCCAACATCACAAGAACGTAAAAATTGTAGCTCCATTCCTTCGATGAGCTTTTTGTCTGCATAACCGATAGGAAAACAAAAAAGCTCTAAACAAAATCTAGACTTTGTTGCATAATATGTTTTGAAAAATTTTTCATCTAAAATAGGTAAATACAGCTAGCCCCCAAATCTTCAAACAATGATAAACGACCGAGCATATATGTACATAGAAAATGAGAAAAGTATTTCATCACAAATCCACTCAAACGTTTCAGTTTAAATGTAGACGATCAATATTAAGAATTCCGCGTAAGTAATTCAGGATGTAGGTAAATCTTTGATAAAAAAAGATATGAAAATTTATAAAAAAAAGCAGTTTCAGTCATTTAGTATCCTAAAATTCACAGAATTTTCTACCAGAAGTAAAACGTTATGGTACAATTTGGTTTAATTAATACTTTTCACAGTTTTATATCAATTTATTAGCTTGAAATCTATTTAACGTGTAAATAAATTTCAATTGTATTTCCTATAAGTAATCAATAGTTTATTAAAAATCGATTTCTAACCAAATATGTAAAGGTTATCGCAAGAATATTTTAAAAAGATATCATTAAGGAATATTACCTTCATTTTGACAATAATAAATCACAGATGACTAGGAACCACACTCACTGAAATCGAATTTCGTTGAAAATATGAACACTTGAAACTATTTAAAGAACTTGTCACCTAATTTTCGAAAACATTTTCGAAATGCGAAAAGTTTGTCCCTTCGAGAACACCGTACCGTACCGATTTATTTAGTAAGCACAACTGAAGTTACTAATGTATGTACTTCAAGGGTGAAGGCTATTCTTCCCTCATGGGACTACCACGACCGAATTCACGAAAAAAGTCCCCGAAAAATTCGACCAGGTAATGTAATGTAACAATTCCTAGTGCTGATAGACGATTGTTGAACGACAGACAAATGAAGACGATCGAAAGTCAGACTGCCACACGACCGAACCGAAAAACACTTCTTCAGTCTTCAGCAGTCTACCACGATAACAGAAAAGAAGTGACTGCAGGCTGAAGGAAACAGCACAGTATGAAAGCAGTGGATGTACTGTGGAGAACTGAGGCCAGTCAAATCTCTAGTTGTTGTTATTATTGTTGCTGCAAGTGTTGTTGCCCCACTTGCTCTTGCCACGGCATTATACATTGTAGTATTTTAGGTAGTTGATCAGCAGCGAGGTGCTGTCGTATTGCCAGTTTGTATCCTTCCTTATTATTTCTACTTATGTGTATGATCCTCATTTATTGTCAACACTTGTCGCAATTTGCGGTACGAGATATGATGTCGGATAAGACTCGGACTTATTCGTACACGCGCTCCAACAACGTCTGGAATTTCTATAAAACAAGCTCGAGAACGAATTTGTGCAATAATGTATCGTAATTGTTAAGCGTTTTTCACAAGATGTAATAAATTGATTAGACATTTTAATCTTTAGCTGCATCTATGAAATTTCGAATTCTTAATTCTAATTTTAAGGTTCCGTATCTCAAAACGAAAACAGAAATCCTTATACGGTCATAAATTTGAATATTTCTGTCATCATCATAAGGTCGACTTAAGTCTTAAGACTGGTTGGATACGCAGCTCCACTATTTCCTATCCTTAGCTAATCTTCGCAATTCCCTAAAACTAAAACAATCCATGTCCTTAACTATTTACGAACAGTAATGTAATCTAGGTTTACCTATACCCCTCTTAACTTTCGTTTCTGCCTTTAATATGTCTGACTAGACCTTTATAGCTGAGAAGGTGTCCTACTAACCTATCTCGGCTATTTCTTATTGACTTCCATAGAGACCTCTGTTCTCCTATTCTTTCCAATACCTCTTCATTTCTAACCTTTTCTACCCACGATATCCTCATCATCCGCCTATAACACCACATTTCGAACGCTTCTAACCTTTTCTTTTCTGCCGCGTCCACTGTCCAAGTTTCGCACCCGTACAGCGCCGTGCTCCAAACATACATCTTCAACAATCTTTTTTCAATTTTTAAATTAACCGTTCGCGAGCATAGAAGTGACTTTTTTTTATTGAAGGCGACTCGACCCTGCGCTATCTGCTTTATATCCCTACTACTCTTTCCGTCCTGATTTATCTGACTTTCTAGGTACCTAAAATCGGCCACTAATTTTTCGTCTCCTATCTTTATATTAGCTCTTTCCCTACATTTTTTTTCCCTTGCATACCAGCATTTTTCTGCTATCTGTAACTCCTTCTTGCTAGATGCTAAAACTGCTATATCATCTACAAATCTATGCATACTAATCTTTTGCCCCTGTATATCTATCCCTACAGTTGTACTGTCCTTAATGTATTTCTGTAGTTATTAAATTTTATTTGTACAACATACTTGGATTTTGATATCTTCTGAATGCACAACAGACTTTTTGTAGAGCTTGATATTTCCTTTCAAAACCTGTTATCGAATTATAATAACTCAAATTTCGGATATGAAAAATAAAATTTTTTTTTATTTTGAACGTTAAATAACTTATTAAACATTCGTTGTTTTGTACATTGCATTTAAGCGTTTAATTTGACGTCTCCTCCATTGTAACTTGTTAACACATATATGCGGTTATTACGAGTGTCTTTAAATGACGACACTATACTAATTTTTAATCGCACATTGTCTTTTAGGGTTAATGTCCTTGGTAGAAGGTTATTAAAAAATTACAATTGTTCGAATTACAAATATGTATTTATAAGCATTTCTATTGTAATCTGAACAAAAAAACTAAAGCAAAAGCTAAAGAAATACAAGTATATTGAGCTTAAAAGTTTGGATCTTATCAGCACGCCGCAGGTACCTCCGGCAAAACACACCCTAACTTGTCGTATGTATTGATTTCCACGTATTTCTGTTTCCTTTTAACTTTGAGAAATATAATAATATTAAATTCTACAAAAGGTTACAAACAGAATAAATATTTCTAAATTAAGCCTTTTATACGTATGTTGCTATAAACTAGCAGGGTTAGGGTCATCCGTTTAAGGAATCCTAGGAGATAAACGTAATTAATGTATACCTGGTTGACGTTTGAAATCGATGAAATAACCTTCAGTGCGGTCACGTAAAATCAATTGTTCTCATAATGATGAACAATTAAGCACTTTTATTGGGGTGCAAGTTAAGCAATGTGTTAAATAAACCTAGACCTAATTTGAACCATTCCAAATAGTAAATTCAATGAAACTCCATAAATAGTGTTTAAACTGTCATACTGACATTTAATTATCTCTTACAAATGTTTCGACCTTTCGATCATTCTCAGTTTTTCCAATTCAAACAAATCTTCTTTACCAAAGACTATTCTCTATTATATGAGTGAAACTGAAGCAATTGTACGATATATTGAAAATGTTTTATACGAGATCCAAACTGTAAATACAATGTTGGTGAGTTGATGTTCATAAAGTAAGATAGAATGTAAACTCTCTATAACGGTGGCGTTTGGCATTACTTAAGCTTGCTTGATTGGCCTGATAAATGCCGTCATAATCATCATCATTGTAGGGTCGTCAGTCCTAAGACTGGTTGAAGACGCACATCCACCATTTCCTATCCTGAGCTAAACTTCGCATTTCCCTAAAACTAGAACAACCCACATTCTTAACTGTTTGCGAACAGTAATCTAACCTAGGTTTCCTCTACCCCTTCTAACTCCTGTTTCTGCTTCTAATATGTCTCTGACTAGACCTTCATGCCTAAGAAGGTGCCCTACCAACCTATCTCGCCTATTTTTTATTAACTTCCATAGAGTGCTCTGTTTCCCTATTCTTTCTACCTCTTCATTTCTAACCTTTTCTACCCACGTTATCCTTATCATTCGCCTATAACACCCCATTTCGAACGCTTCTAACCTTTTCTTTTCCGTCGCGCCCACCGTCCATGTTTCGCACCTGTACAGCGCCGCGCTCCAAACATACACGTTTAACAATCTTTTTCGAATTTCTAAATTAACCGTTCGAGAGCATAGAAGTGACTTCTTTTTATTAAAGGTGACACGACCCTGCGCTATCCTCTGCTTTATATCCCTACTACT
This sequence comes from Agrilus planipennis, assembly GCF_000699045.2. NCBI lineage: Eukaryota > Metazoa > Arthropoda > Insecta > Coleoptera > Buprestidae > Agrilus > Agrilus planipennis. Next base: position 771,818 of record NW_020442313.1, read on the forward strand.
CCTTCCGTCTGACTTCCTAGATACCGAAAATCAGTCATATTCACTCTTTGCCTACTTTTTCTTCCCTTGCATACCAGTATTTTAGTTTAAAAAAAAAAAGAAATAATTCCACACCGAATTAATTCACTGTAATGAAACAACCATTCTTTCTAGTCCATTTTTCCTGATCCATATTGCTGTGGGGTTTCCTTGAGTCACCTTTAGACAAGTGTTGAGGAAAGTACGATATTTCACAGATAATAACCTTTCATTTTTCATCTGTCTCCATATTTTGTATATATCTCGTCCACCACCCCACAATTCCTAAGAGTACTCTAGTAGAAGAGAGCTATCCGCCATATCCACAAGCATTGCACAAGAGGGGGACTACAATCCTTTTCTTCATTTTAATTGGAAGCACGACATACGCAGATAAGATATAATAATGTTTACTGAATAAAGAAATACACATTTCTTTGTCGGATATTTACTTTTTCCTTTATCAATTACATCCATATGAAAATATCACCTGCTTCTCTGAAGGCTGTCAAAGATCATTTGAACAAAGCGTAAACACCTCTTCGAAAGCTTTAAACTGTATTTAATGGCTCAAGATATTTGCACGAATTTTCCAAAAGATGATGCCGCTCTTTAATTATTGCATCTAATAACATTGGTGTAATAAGGGGAAAGGCCACGTGGGCCAGACCCACCGAAGAATCTTCCTGGTCCACCCTAGAATATCAATTATTCAAGAACAAATAACAAATTAAATCTACAATAATTTACACACATTGAGAGTTGACAATTTGGTCTCCCTCTAGGAAAAAGTCGTTGTTACGCCTATGTTTGGCAGAACATCCCTAAGTTCGCTTCTGAATTTGCTTGTACTATTTGCAGGTACCTTGCACCTTTATCTAACATTTTTCTGTTCTAAATATCTCCGTTTACAAAGTTGTCTTTCATAAAGATTTTCATAAACTCTTATTCGTATTTTAATAAATTGGAAGTGGATACTGGAGATATCTCCTATGCACAAATGTAAACATTTAAAGAGCTAAATGGAGCGTATAACAAAAGAATGTTTCATAAAACGAAAATTTTACATAACCTACACAAATTGGGCAATATTTTTTTTTCATCCGCAAATTAAAAGAAACAATGAATAATAATAAAAAGTCAATTACGAGTATGATTTCCTTAATTGTAGTTTCAGAAAACCGTTTTCTATTGTACATATAGTTTTCTTAAATCGTTCGTAAATTAATAGGAGTCATAAAGTAATTATGGTATCTATCACTTTTTACTTTACTGTAGGCTTGCTGTAGGCTTGCAGTAATTGTGATTTTATTAAGATAAATATTATAATAATTATGTAAGAGGTTAATGATTTGAAAAAAGTCATGTAAACTAGATTATACAATGTAAACTCGTTCTAACGAAACGTTTTATAACGATGAAAATTTCATAAACGTAGATTCATGCTTGCCTGATGAAAGCTAAAATTACACTAATTTTAAATATTATCTTACAACATTACCCAATTGCAAGAACGATGGTGGTGTAATAAAAATAGTAATATCGTAAAATGTAAAATTTTAAACAAATCTTTTCGATCATATTGAAGGGTAGGTCACAATGAGATACCAACTTTACTTGTAATCACAAACGGTATTTGAAATAGATAAGGAGAGTGCGGTGGTAGAAATAATAAAAATAAAAAACAAAGGTACCTCAAATTCACCACAAAATGGACACATACTCACAAAAGTGAACTAAACACGTGTCCGCGATTTATAAAATTGTTGTAGTGAATTTGAGGTAAGCCTTTTTTTATTTTTATTATTTTTTCATCAGCATAATCTTCTTTTCTATTTCAAATATGACTTCCCGGTCAAACAACTTAACACAGAGGTTTAAGATTATTAGACAAAAGTAAGCGAGCGGTTTATAAGATTGTTGTGGTGAATTTGGGGTAAATGGGTAGGTTTTTTCTTATTTTGATTATAAACGGTATGTTTTGTAATAATAGGTTTATTAGGTTTTTGACTTATTAAATGACCTATAAAAATAAGACGTGAGAGTATCCATGTTATTTAATGCGCATAAACTATAACAACAATACAAGAGCATCCACTGATACAATATTTAATATTCGTTTATTCCAAAAATAGATTTTAAGCAGTTTACTATTTAAATATTTTTCTTTGGAAAGTAAAAAAGAATTACATAAACGATTGATGAAATTCATATTTACCGAAAGAACTGTTACACAGCATTGATTCAATTATTACTATCACTGATTATCTTGCTAATCCGTATAAATATGCAGTAATACAACTTCTTATTTTATTTAAATTTCTTTCTATACGTAGGTACCAAAAACCTCGCCAAATAACTTTGGACAGTCGACGAAATAGCCTAAAACTTTACCTTAAGAATAATACTCTTCAAAATAAAAAAATATATTTTTCTTATTATAAATAAGTAATAGTGTTTTGTGTTTATGAAAAATAAAAAAAAATGATAAAAGACACAAAAGGTGCTAAAATTCTCACAATATCATAGTATATCTACGTTTTCAAATATTTTCGTGTTTTTTCTTATCAAAGCTTCGAAGCTCTAACAGAACAATCGTAAAGTAACAATACTGCTATAGAAAATACTACAAGTGGCTCAGTAAACGTCATCTGTAGCACGATGCTACGGTCTGTGTTCCGTCGGAGCTGCCTGCGACGCGCTGATGAGATCTAAAAAGATAGAAATCGCGATCCGCGTCTGGCAGTTTCGACAAAATACAGACCACTTCGAATTATTTTATTCGATTAAGCTAACGCGCCTATCACGTTGAGGTTAGCTACGCCGGGATTCGTTTCAGCAAGTAAATATCCACACAAGTGGACCTTGTTGGAGCATACGTAATCCTAAAATGTAGCATCGTACTACAGATGGCGTTTACTGCGCCATTTGTAGTATTTTCTAAAACGCACTGTTAAGACAGCAGATAAAAGTTGGTCTGTGTTCTGTCGGAGCTGCCTGCGACGCGCTGATGAGATCTAAAAAGATCGAAATCGGGATCCGCGTCTGGCAGTTTCGACAGAATACAGACCACTTCGAATTATTTTAATACTGCTATGATTAATAAGATTTTAATAAACAAATTATTGTGGTAAGTACATATAAACAAACTAATGAGAAGAAAATAATCACACTTTAATTTTCATACACGTATCCCACTTCAATTGTGGGCATTTACCGGAAATTCTTTTCGTCAATTTGTTTATCCCTTACCACAGTTTACTACTTTCTGTTTTGGTGTGACGTAAATTCATGTATTTTTTTATAACTTTCACGTACAGGCATTCTTTTTTACATCACTGATAAATCTATTGAATAAAATAAATCAAATTCTACGCCTAAAGCATTCAGAACTTTGACAACCGTTTCCGATTCTGGGAATCTCACAATAGTTCTTATGTGCTTCATAATAAAACGTTTTCCTATGTAATTCCTTTGGTCGAACAAAGGATATTAAAAGCTAAAACTACCTGCCTGACAAAATATCTTATTATTCGAAGAAATCTTAGCTGAATGTTATCCTTACCTTTTGTAGCACTAAATTAGGGGTGGATGTCTTTGTATAGAACAGGTTCTGTTACACCTTTTCGTATGAAGGGCAGGTAACAGGTTCACCATATGGCACTTTTCTACGATTATTAACAACACTCGTACATCGATTTACCTAATATCGAATACAGACAGAAATGCTGACCAATAAAAATAATTTTTGATATTATCAAATCATGCAACTGTGATGTGAACAATTTCAAGTAAAATGAGGATGACCTTACAAAACAAAAAGATTATCTATTTCTAATTGCTGTAATTATTAAATTTCAAATAAGCTCATTCTAATGAATTTCAAAAACCGAATTGGATTTACTGATTTATTTGAACGATAGATTAGTTTGTTACGTTATAAAATACTGTATATTTAATCGTTAAAAATCATACAAAATAAAATACGTGTGAAGATAGGTATTTGAAAAAAATAATGTTTAATTTCTTTTTGTTTGCACTATAATATGGAAAAACCCCCGCGAAATTATAATTTCTAGCACAAAAACGATAAGATATAAACATATCTAGAGTTGCCACCCATACTTTATTATAAAGTATTGTACTCTATTTCGACTGTGCGTACGTTATATTTTACAAGACACATTAAGTACGCAAAAATACTTTATTTAAGGCCTTAAGTAGACATCGTAATTTTGTAATCGCTTATTCGAAATTCAGAATATTTTTACATCAATAATATTGCACAGAACAATGGCAAGCCATATTTACGGAACAACCTGATTTCCCAAATCTGTTCAAAATAGTGTTACTTTTGCTGTCCGTTCCGGCCACTTCAGCATTTATAGAAAGAGTATTCTCTGTTATGAACGCAAAGTGGCGGGACGACAGGAATAAAGCTTCATTGAAACTAATTAAAAATGAACTTTGAGTTTACTTAAATCTTTGTTTGCCATGTTTAGAGGCTATTAATATATTTAAGAACGACAGCGATTTGTTACTGGTTGCTAGGTGTAACAAAAAATATGTTTTTAAAAACAAAAAATAAAATAAAATTTCAGTCTAGACCCTAAACCAGCCATGAATTGCTTGGTTAAACGAATATTAAACTGCAATTATACATATATATGCCATAATGCAGTAATAAATTTAGAGTCAGTACCATTCCAAAATTACTTTACTTGCTAAAGTGGGTCAATTTATGAAAGAGAAGTCACTGAAAATGTGGTGAAAAATTTTATTGCTGTATTCCAGGTGTTCAAATCAATTGTAAACCTGCTTAACCGTTTAACTGTCACCCTTTACTCGTGAATAATTGGTTTGGATTATTGGTAATTAACATGAAAGCCAATCGAATATATTTTTAAATTTTTGATAGAATGGAAGCATCCAACGGAAGCATTAGTGGTGGTATATTGATTGGTAAAAACACAAAACCGAAACAAGACTAATGTAATCTCAGTGTATAGGTCTCATAAAGTACGCAAAAATACTTTATTTAAGGCCTTAAGTAAACATCGTAATTTTGTAAGCGATTATTCGAAATTCAGAGTATTTTTACATCAATAATATTGCACAGAAAAACGGCAAGCCATATTTACGGAACAACCTGATTTCCCAAATCTGTTCAAAGTAGTGTCACTTTTGCTGTCCGTTCCGGTCACTTCAGCATTTATAGAAAGAGTATCCTCTGTTATGAACGCAAAGTGGCAGGACGACAGGAATAAAGCTTCATAAAAACTTATTAAAAATGAACTTTTAGTTTACTTAAATTTTTGTTTGCCATGTTTAGAGGCTATTAATATATTTAAGAACGACAGCAATTTGTTACTGGCTAATAGGTGTAACAAAAAATATGTTTTCAAAAACAAAAAATAAAATACTTTATTTTTATGCTGAGTACTTTTTTTTTAACCTTTAGTCGAGAAATACTTTATGTAAAGCCTGAAAAGGTGGCAACCCTATTTATATCGTATAAAAAATTGGTTAGGTATAGTTAGGACATTCAAAATTGACATCGCAATAAAAATGTCGCGTTTACTTTTTTTTTTCAACTTACTAGCTAGAGTAGAGCGGCTACTGACAGAACGTCTACTTTTATTCACGACGAACGTTATAGGGAATATCGTAAACAAAGAAAAGAAATGTCAGGTAGGAATTGCAGCGAACATCACTAACGAAAAAGGAATTACATTACACCAATTGATGTGAAACAGAAAGAGATGCAGATAAGTAGAATTTGAGCATGTTGCTAGCACCGGACTTTAAAGAGAGTTAAACATGCTCAGGAAATTAAGAAAGCAAAGGATGACCTGGCCTCCACGGAAAATTATCACTACCAAACTTTCAGATTAACAAACTATCACTAAAATGTCAGTTTTGGCAGCAATTTTGTTATTACTCGATATACTTCGATTTCGATTCCTTGAGGCGAGGCTGAATTTTCACTGTAATTACCCACATTGGAAATATTGCTTTGAAGTTTAGTATTCTAAAGCCTTTATTTAAGCAGATTTCTTTGAAAAATCGCAAAAATGTTGCACCTGTGGCGGCCCTGGCTAAAGTTACATAATCTCCGTTAGCCAAAATTGACATTTTAATGATGATTTGTAAACCTCAAAGTTTGGCAAGGAAGCTTGCATACCAAAACCATCCAGGACTTCAAACTTTTGATTCTGCCCATACAGACAACATCCTGAACAAATTAGCCTTTTCGAATTTCTCAGAGTAAATTTTCAAAACATTCTAGCAAAACGCACTAGTCGTAGGTCACCTACTGCTATAGATAGATTATATATCCAAAGAATAGCCCTGCTACAGTGTTAAATGGTCCCTGACTCTTTCAGGATTCCAGGTCGTTTTAAGTTCTAATTAAGCTGTAAACTTTAATCTTTTGAATGACTATGTGGACAATTTCAACTCCATGCCTCTAACCATTGCTGAACGAAAAGTATTGACAGTTAGATTGAGATCAAAACGTTCCTATAAGGATTCTCTTTGAACAACTACCTTAAGTCTAATTAATTTTATTTAAAATATGTCTAAATATTAGCCTTGTCTACTTATAAAGATATTTAGTCGAAACATTCTCTTATAAATGAATAAAAGTTCTACAAAATTTATATTTGAGTACTTGAATTACCGTTTCCTAATTTTGATGTCACAAATCTCAAAAATTAATTTATTACGGTACTGAAATAACTACAAATCCAGTGCCGTATTATATTCACGAATCATTGACAGTAGATAAGTTACTTAACACTGTTTATGCAAGAATACCAACAACCCGGATTAAAACGATTTTGGATAATCCACCAGCCACCCAACGCTAAACCAACTTTGATGTTTAACGCTTGGTTTCTTCTTTCATAATTATTAATTAATTTATCATAATAGAATTTCAGTCTAGACCCTAAACCAGCCATGAATTGCTTGGTTAAACGAATTAAACTGCAATTATACATATATATATATATACCATAATGCNTCAGCATTTACAGAAAGAGTATTCTCTGTTATGAACGCAAAGTGGCGGGACGACAGGAATAAAGCTTCATTGAAACTAATTAAAAATGAACTTTGAGTTTACTTAAATCTTTGTTTGCCATGTTTAGAGGCTATTAATATATTTAAGAACGACAGCGATTTGTTACTGGTTGCTAGGTGTAACAAAAAATATGTTTTTAAAAACAAAAAATAAAATAAAATTTCAGTCTAGACCCTAAACCAGCCATGAATTGCTTGGTTAAACGAATATTAAACTGCAATTATACATATATATGCCATAATGCAGTAATAAATTTAGAGTCAGTACCATTCCAAAATTACTTTACTTGCTAAAGTGGGTCAATTTATGAAAGAGAAGTCACTGAAAAGGTGGTGAAAAATTTTATTGCTGTATTCCGGATGTTCATATCAAGTGTCAACCTGCCTTTACTCGCGAATAATTGATTTGGATTATTAGTAATTAACATGAAAGTGAATCGAATTTATTTTTAAATTTTTGATAAAATGGAAGCATCCAACGGAAGCATTAGTGGTGGTATATTGATAGGTAAAAACACAAAACTGAAACAAGACTAATGTAATCTCGTTCTTAGTCATGGTCTAACACATTTAGTGTATAGGTCTCTTAATTATACTTTTCAACAGTACGTCTAACGTATTTTAGTCTTGATCTTAATCTTGTTAGATCGGTTCCTATTTTTTGGTCTTAATCATTTTCGTGCTAAATCGCTTCCTGTGTCTTTGTCTTAATCTTGTTCTTGTTAGATCGGTTCCTACTTTTTGGTCTTAATCATTTTCGTGCTAAATCGGTTCCTATTTCCCGAAAATTGTGTGCAACATGCTCCCCGTTTGTAAATTTAAAATCTAATCATGACTTCTTTGATTATTGTTTATTCTTCAATGACAAATTCGCAAAAATGAAATGAAATTTACTTGATTTTAGACATATCCAGCACATTTTAACTTTAATGTACTTGTCTCACCCCGTTAATCGTGCTAATTTTTTTAGAAATTTCTTCATTGATTCTCACTTTAAATGACGTTGCTTCGTATATTTCTTCTATTCTTTTCCTTAACTTCATATTTATTCCTTTTTCTTCCATTAAGACTCCATATTTCATTTTTCTTTATCCTGTCATATCAGCAAAGAATAGGAAGATTTCTCCTTTTTCTTTCCCTATTTCTTCCTCAATGACCGTTTTTACTAAATATATTGCATCCAGTGTCGCTATTTAGACATTTATTTGCACGATATTAAGCATTGTGATAATTATACCTTGTTGTACTAGCATAATTATCTTCTGATCCAATTTTTGCATTTTATATTTTAGAAAGCAAAAAAATATTTATTACAACAACAAAATAACTTTAGCTACAAGTGCCAAGTACCTGTTATAAAACGTACAAAAAAAATGTATTACAAGCTAATAAGTAGGACAATGTGCCGTTGTGGCTATTTTTCGTAATCGTTCTCTGAAGTCAGTCGTGTTTATTATTTAAGACATCTTCATTCAGTCCGGATGACATAACGTTTTAGCCGTCGTTACGTTATTGCAAAATGCGCTGTTTGTTATTATTACAGGTATTCAACCCATTGCGTGCACAGACTGTTTAACCATACACGTATACGTATGTTTTGTCTGACATTAACTGGAGCTTTTATTTGCATTTTATTCAAATAAAAAAATGTTTTCAATTACCTACCTATGATGTCTCCTACTTAAAATGGCTTTTCGTAATTTACTTTTCAAATTAAAAGAGGACAAAACAATAACGGTTAAGAGTGAGAGTGTGACTTAATACGTGAAAAACATTTCAAAGAATCAATTACTTATTGTTGACTGTCTTATATACGTATCACGCAATAATAAAATGCTTTTATTTTATGAAAAATTAGCTTTTCCCCGTGGCTCGCTCGCAGAAATTGTTTCTCTATAAAACCTTTTAACTCCCAATTCACCCTTTACGTTTTAATTTTATGTAATGTTGCCATCTTAGATTTCAAATACAAACGTAGCAACAACATTTCATCCTTAAGGGTTGATTTTTAAAAATTGCCAAAACACGTATTTGCTTAATTCCAACAATGAACAACCTTCGAGTAAATCCAAATACAAATAAAATATACTCCATGGAAACGTTCCAACCTCTTTTCATTTGATTAATAATATCAAACAGCATATATATACCAAGTTTCTAGTAAATTCAACCAAAAATAAAGTATGTCCCAAACAAAAATTGCAACACCTTTTTACCCCCCCCCCCCTTTGGAGGTTGAATTTTTTAAAATGTCGAGATAGGTCTTTCAGAAATTAAATGAGAGACCATTAA